>NC_052615.1:7232835-7532835 GCF_016545825.1 Eucalyptus grandis
TTTAATATATATATTCCAAATTTTCTGTTTTCCATGAAATAAACGAAGCCTTAAACGTAACAAATTCTACTTTTTGCTTCATGCGATGGGTTGAGTTCAAACTCTTTAACGCCATGCTTTGAGTTAGTCATCCCATCTGGTATATAAGGATAAGGCAACTCGCTACCCTTAAAACATTTTGTCATCTAAAATGAAACAATATGTGCCAATAGTAAAAAAATAAAATATAAAAAATAAAAAGTGATTGTTTTTAAGTAATATAAGTGATCATTTACTTATACAAATAAATATTTTTTTTTTAGTCCAAATTATTAGTTTGAACAAAAATATGTCTGGATAAGTAAGAATGGACGCAAGGCCAAGGAGTAGCGGGGTTGCCAGTGCCACCGCGTTCCCGCTTCCGTTGTCGTATGTGGTTCTGTCTATTTGATGAAGTTCGATTTTCAATGGTGCTTAGTTGGAAGTTTTCAACACTCCTATCGCATCCTATATAAAATTATCCAGCACTTGACCCTATTTAATAAAAGAAAAGACTTTCTTATTGTATTATAGCATGACACCAAGCAATTTTTATGACCTCGAGATGTTTAGATACTCTTGGAAAGAACTATTTTGTTTGCTCTAATCAATCACCATATACAAAGTGTTATCATTTTAAAAAATAAACAAATTCATAACATATGGCTGCACTACAATTGGCTTGGTTGTGTGGAATGTCATCCTTTCGAATCGATTAAGGAACTCCTCGTCTTAACACAGGCCTAAGCATATGCAAAGGCTCGAACTTTCAGCCATCGGATGCCTTTCCGCTGGCAAGGAATATCACTTTCCTCCTGCAATTGAAGAGCCAATTATGTGCCATCCGAGGAAAGAATTCCCAAGATAAAGCCAGGAAAGAATCTGCCATCATTTCAGGAGTTTCCTTGATGGTGAAGCATTCCTGTTTACAGCCCCACAGATCCCTTTCGAACCAACAGCCTTGCAAGAAAAGAACCAAACCCTTGACACCCACAGTTTAGAAACACATTAGCTGCCGCCGCCGCCGCCGCCGCCACCGCCGCCATCGCCACCAATGGTCATTCACTTTCAATCCTCCTCTTTTGGACATTCGCGTTCCATAGGTTTCCGAGTTCTATCTGGAACGGTACTAATGACAGATGGAGGGCGGTGAGCAGATGAAATCCATCGATTCACTGCTTTCAGTCCTGAATTTTCGTACGTATGCCATTGTTCTGGGCAATGGTGCATGGGCCATGAGCAACGCGATTGATCATGTTTTCATCATTGGTAACTAAACATCTCACCCACATTAAGCCATTTCTTGTCGGTCGCTAAGTTTTTCCATCATTCGAAAATTTTCCAACCTGGAATCTACCGTATCAAGTCTTATAACATATGCTATTAGGTGTTGCGACCCACTTCATTGAGTCTTGGAACTATTCTAAATTTGAAACCGGGTAGGTTCTACGAGTTACGAGGCATTTATATAATATTTTAGGAAAATTAATGAACAAAAAAATGCCACAATTCTTTTCATTACCTAGACAAATTTCAACATAAAAGTTCAAATGCGTTTCCTAATGAAATACAAGTTCAAGAATTAAAAATAACATCATATTGTAAAAACATTGAAAGTAATATGAAGAAAAATAAATCTGTTCTCTCATCAAATCACAACTCTAAAGGTGAAAAATCTTTTAAGAAATAACAAATTTATGAAGAGTTCAACACATATATGTTTACTTAACTATTGTATAGCCTAATACCCAGTACTAAAATAAGCACACATAAGACAATTTATAAGTACCGATTCCAAAACTTTGAAAGTTGGGTAGTTTCCATTGGTTCTCTTGCATATCCTTATCCGCCATCATCAAATAGGACGAAGAGAAAAAAAGGAGGATCACACCCCCATCGATGGGTTGACATTTGATCCATTAGAAAACGTTGAATTATTGTGCGTTTATTTAGCAAAAACTGAATAATTTTAAAAATATATATTTAAAATTATCACTTATATCACTTACAAAAAATAAACAAACCAAAAGTAGTTTATCATCCATAAAAATATATAAACATAATTTGTTATTTGTAATAAAAAAATTCATTGACAATTATTTCAAACAACACAAGTGATCATTTTTAAGAAAATAATTTTCAAATTTTTCATTTTTCACGAAATAAATGGAGCCTTAGATTGATGAATTTGAGAGAAAAAGTAGCATACTCAGAGCCAAATTAATATTAAAAAATCCTTGGATCTGTAAAAATGGTACATGACAACAGACTAATAGCTAGGTTTATAAAACAAGGCTAACACACCACATATTCGACGTTAGTGTTTGCTATCATGTCAAAATCATTGAAAAATGCAAAACACATATTTCACATGAAATGCATGGTCATGGTAGTTTTCCACAACTGAATCAAATTCAAATCAAGTTATAATAACCATCAACATCTAATCATTCTTTAGAACATGAAATATCTATTGAGTTGATTCCACATTATATAAACTATATACCATACAATAACATTTATTATGCAAAACTAAAAGTAAAATCTATATGTCCTTTTCTCAAATATTCATGTAACTTTGCAGTAAAGATGAGGTCTCCCTGCTTCTATGGACTCACTTGTTTGACCAACGTCGTTGTAGCCATTGACCGTATGGTCCCATCGTAGAATCCACACAATTGAGTATGACCATGTCAGTCTGCATAGACCAAGTTTACCAAGAAATGGCCTTGTCCTTTCTGACATCATATCGGAGGAGAAACAAATAGAAGAAGAGAGAAGAATATGCTAAACAGCTTTGTGGACCTAGACTTTGTGACGAACATAAAGTCATTCTTGAGCGGACTTGAGGTACTTCAGCCTAACAATTACTTTTTTGGTTCCCTTATGGAGAGGACTGGGACGAGCTCAAACTCTACGACACTTTGCAATTTCTTTCGGTATATAATAGGGTGATCGATATCCAATCCGATCTGATTTGGTTCCAAGGTGGAACTGTGGACCAAACTATGAGGACCAGTTCCCAAAATTGGGAACCGGGGACCGTACTAGTTGGTCCTATGATCGAGAACTAACTTGGACAGATTCTAGTGTAGTCCAATAGAATTGGTCATCCACTAGCCTGTTATTATAAATAATAATAATAATAAAATAAAATAAAAACTAGTTACTTTTTTTTTTTTGAAGAATTTAAAAAAAAAAAAAAAAGAGAGTACATGTCATTGGTCCAATCTAGTCTTATCCGATTCTTCCTTAAAATCGGGAACCGGACCGACACTTCTGGGAACTGGACCAAATCAGCCGGTTCTTTATTCGGACAACCCGTTTTGCACACTCCTAATGTATAGGGACAACTCACATTACCTTAAAAAGTTTACGCAGCGGTAGCTCCAAGGAATGATTCAACGATTGCCACCTTTTAACAGAGGGAAAAACCTAATTACTAGATTGTTGAAACAATGAGTTTTTCTTGAGGTGAGCGTAGATGCCTCGATCTACTCTATGCGGACGGATCGAAATTGAGATTACGTTTCCAGCATTTTACAGAGTTATTGTAGCTGTCAAGTTTTCTGTTCATGTGATCTTTGTTTTCCTTCATTCAGCTGGGCAGAAGACAAATTTAGGATGTACCGAGAGAGGCGTAGGAGAGAGAGGATCAATGCTGTTTATGGCGACGAGACTTAAGCACTCCGTTGTAACGTGAAGCATTTCACTGTTCTTGTACATGGAATAAATTTGAGATGCACTGTACAGATTCACGGTACAATAATTGGGTTTGTTCTCGACTCGAGCTTTTTGTAAAAGGAGTTGCTCGCCCTTATCTTTCGTGATGCAATGAAATGGATTTACTTGTCGTATTAAAAAGAAACGACGAGTATTTCACTTCATAAAATTGAAACAATACGTAGTTAGCAAGCACGACACCACATAAAAATTCTTGCGATTTTCGGAAATTTAGGTACTCCTAGTCTTGGAATAAATCATTCTGTTCATTCCAGAGAAATCATTATGCGCGAACTGTTATCATCTCGAAAGGAAATACAGAAATTCATGGCGTTTTGGGAGGATCGACTTGGAACTTCTCGTCTTATTTTCAAGACACTCAACTTTAACTTTAATGTAAAGAGTCGAGGTTCTTCAACCAGATGTCTTTTCCATAGGCAAGGAATATCGGTTTCCTCCTCCGCTGGAAGAGCCAAGAATGTTCCATCTCAAGATAAAGCCAAGAAAGTATCTGGTATTCTTTTCTGCGGTTTTCTTGATTGTGAAGCATTCCTCTTTACAACCCCACAAATCCCTTTAGAAACAACAGCCTTGCAAGAAAAGAACCAAGACCTGAACGCACACAATGTATTTAAGACCCCAGCCACCACCGCCAGATCTCATGCACTTTCAGTACTCATCTTTTGCACAATCGCGTTAGCGTCCGTGGGTTTCTGAACATTCTTTCGCCCCTTTTTAGTCCTCCCTTTTGCTTGTTTGTTGAGCTGAAGCGATATTCCGACGATGGCCGATCAAATGAAACCTGTTGCTTCGGTGCTTTTGCTTCTTAACTTTTGTATGTTTGCCATTGTTCTGGGCATCAGTGGGTGGGCTATGAACAAAGCTATTGATCATGGTTTCATCATTGGTAACCAAATTCTCACCTCCATAAATCCATTACTCAATTGTCATACTTCAAAATTTATAGGGATTCTTTTGCATCTTATATGTTTGCTGCTAATTCTGGGGAGTGCAAATTACAGGACCAGGATTTGACCTTCCAGCGCATTTCTCGCCGATTTACTTCCCTATGGGAAATGCTGCGACCGGATTTTTCGTGACATTTTCTTTAATAGCCGGAGTCGTCGGAGTCGCATCAGTCATCGCCGGAGTCAACCATGTCCGCAGTTGGAACTTTTATAGTTTGCCGTCTGCAGCTTCAACCGCTGCGATTGCCTGGACTCTCACTCTTCTAGCTATGGGGTAACATCTACTTTTCTAAAATATCGCCTTCAATGCTACTAATGAAGTTCGATCCAAAAAGAGATTATCAGCTTGAATAACCTCTTGCATGACCTCCAATTCACATAGCATCCGTTGCTCCAAATTTCGAACGCCAGTTCAAGCCTTACCATCATGCTAATGGTTGGGTTTCTCTTATCTTTGCAGTTTCGCTGCCAAAGAAATAGAGCTCCGCATCCGAAACTCTCGCCTGGTAAGAATATTCCATACTCGACATACCCTCTTTTCGATCATCGGACATGTTCTGACGACACTTTCTACCATTATGCAGAGAACGATGGAGGCATTCATGATAATCCTGTCGGTGACTCAACTTATTTATATTGCAGCAATTCACGGTGGAAGGTCGAGATGAATCACTGAACGTCAGTATCGTGTGAAGGTTTGAGTGCTTTTGTGTCGTATTTTTTTTCCTCTTTTCCTCAGGCGTCTTGTAAAAAAGAGGGCATGGGATTGTCCCTATCGCTCGATTTATTGTATTCATATCTGATTTGTGTTGAATGAATAAGAGATCACTTTCAATCATCAAGAACTTTTCACCTTGGAGAATAGTCAAATAGGATGGTAAGTAAAATGACCAACTCGCATTATTCGCCACGATAAGGATGTCTCTCATGATGATTTCGACATACAAGAACTGGGGATACGAATTATTACCTGTTCGATCTTCTTATTTTAGTCAATGAATGCCCCCGACAGAAGGAACACCGTCGACAGCTCTCAAATCTGATTTAGATAGGGCTGCGGTGTCGAGCTCTACTCACGAAAATGACGGCCTCAGGATACGACACATGAACAAGGAAACGTAGCTCTTGAATAAAATATCTACTGGGTTTCTTTCCTCTTGATCCGCATCAACCAAGTAGAAAGTGAATACTCTGCTTACATCGGGAGAGGGATTCAAATGAGAAATGATTTTCCAAACAGAAAATTATCAAGCGACATAGTAGAAGCATACCAAACATCCTATGTCGACAAATAAATCATCAAATCGGTCATCAGACGATATCGATTTCCTTAATTGGCTAAGGGAAGGCGAAATTATTCCGAAAGAAGTCGCACAGTGCGAATCCTGAAATCCTGTCCTCCAATTTCAGAACTCATAGATACCCATTATAAAGTTCTAATTAACCTTATCCCATACACAAAACATCCTCCTCTTCTATGTAATGGCCCTATACCACAGAAAGGAAAAAGGACAGACACAGCACACGATTTCAAGGGAAAAAAAAAACAAAATGCAAAATTCATATATTAAAAAATAAAAAATAAAAAGTGAACTGCCGACAAGGACCAGCCAAGGCTTTGACAAAGTCGACGCAATTCCCAGCACAAGACTCAAAAATGGCTTTTTTTTTTTTTCTTATTTCAGTCAGGTCTATCAGGTAAAGGAGAAACCTAGGATTGTCTTCAAGATGAAACCTCCTGAACTTCAAACAAAATCATTCCTAGCTTTCCCACACTTCATCCCTTGCCTAAAGGTTCGGTGATATTGTAACTCTGCAAAGAACAACACATCAGAGAATATCAGCTTGAGGGATACGAGATTAACACATACACGTGCACATGCAAATACAGAGTTGGTCAAAAACAGATAATTCTCCATTTCAAACCCTAAAAGCGATCAAAAACAGATGTCCAGAATTTTAGCAATGCTGGAACTGGAACTTGAATGCTGAAAACATTAAAAACTGGGGAATTTGCTTTTAGCTCCTTCATCAATGGAGTTGCACTCAACTAAGCTTAAAAATGATGCACCCTACACCCCCACTTCCATTTTGTTGCACTGTAATATTCCCATCTCAACTGTTAGAAGGACGAGCTGTCCCAAGAAATTAAAAGTTAGTGATTAGTAAAATGCAACATTTTCAACTTTCAGCCCCTACAAGCACCTTTCCTTATGGCAGGGAGGAGGGGGAAATAGAGAACTATTTTACCCAAGAGAAAAGATAATAAACATCATCAGAATGTCATACTTTAGTGACCTCCAAACATGAACAGTGATTTCCAGATTTCCAAGCCATTGCTTATTGCATGCATCACTAATCTCTATTTTTCACTTTGAGGTATGATCAGTATGTGAACCTAAACCAAGTGCATCCCTTGTCTTAGTAAGACAAATAATATGATTTTGCACAGCTTGTATAGGTACAAGGGCCACAATAGGATAACCACAGGATATTTTGACTGGCAACTGAACTACAGACATGAACATCTCTTTGTTTGTTTCTTATGAAAAAAGAGGTTGTTCCAAAGCGGCAAAATGATGTTCAAAGCATTTTAATTTATATGGTAACTTCACTGATCATGTTAAAAATACAAGGCAATACATGAGAAGCATCGAGTATGTGAAGAATACAGATTAGCCACCAGATATATTTCGATTTTCGCATACTGCATATGATCTCAATGAACGAACATTATAAATGTTGCAACATCCCCTCTTTCCATAGTTCAAGTATCAGATTCTCAATCACCATAGAGAATCTGTATGTTTTACCGTCTAGCAACATTTCATGGAAGCACAACCTTGTATTGTTAGAACAGACAACACTTCTTCTAGAGAGAGGACGGTGAAAAAAACTTTTTATTTGGCCTAAGTTCATACCTTTCATCAAAGCCACAGCAGTTTAATGCCAGTTCATTGCCCAATTCAATGTCCGAAAAGTTGAGAACTTCATTTACTTCTTTAAAGAAAGCACAACCAATCATATCAGTCAAGATAAAAGAAAAGAAAAGAAAATCCCGCAAAGATAATGTCCACATTTATGTATATATAACAAGTTCGGGTTTGGTCAGACATTCCCCCAGTCAGTCTTAGAATGAGAAATGACCATGTAAAGTCATTTCTTATTGTGCCACTAGAAGGATTGACAATTTGTGTTTGAGGCCACATATTGGCAATGGGATACAAATAATTATTTAACAGGTTAGGTAAATGACAAGACATGTATATCGCGTCTTCTAAATAGCTTATCAAACATAACTGTATTAATGCGTGTATAAATGTGTACAAAGGTGCTGCATGTTAAGGTGAATGTCATGTAAATCTGCACAAACAAGTTAAGAAAGTCAACCCGCATTACAACCATTTCTTTTTTCCTGTAAGTCTAACACAAACATAAACACAAATATGCCAGTCATAAACATGCTTAAACCAAATACTTTACACAATTCATCTAAACAAGTTGTGTTATCAATTGCCAGTCCTACCCATATGCCGTTCCCTCTTAGATGTTAATAATGCATCAATATATTACTTTAGGTCTGACACCCATTTCTCCATATAAATGAAAAGGAAAACGAAAAAAATATGGTCCAAGCAGCAAAAGCATCAATACCTCTATGCATCCAGAATATGATCAATGTGTGAATAAGTCCTTTGGACTAGGCGCATGGCCTATGTTGACAGAGGATCTTGCAATTTCATCCTCACACAGAAATAAATGCATCCTACTTATGAGAGAGAAAGAGAGAGATAGCACTGGATGCATGCATGTACGAGCTGCCGATACAGATGGTTTGTAAATGTGCATAAATGTATGTGTATCAGTACGTGTGTAGGGTGCATGCATGTGTATAGTTCTGTTTTTTTTACTCTCTACCTTTAGTCATCTACTGGAGCCCATGAAGATATCAAATAGTCCACAACAGCTCATCCAGGATGTCTTTTCCACAATTCTTGGAGCCGGCGCCACCAATGGCTGCAGGTAAACAGAAAATTACTATTGATAGTCACAGCCAAACCAATTTTATTTCTTTTTTATTAAAATCAACAACCAAAGCTCCAGAAAGACATAGAAGTTCAAGTTAGACAGAGGTAATACCTGGTCCTCAGAGGATTCACAAACCTCAAAATCCTTGGCCTTCTCCGTACTATTATGAGTCTGAGACACCAGAACTCCTGAAGGCGGCAACAATTCACCCTCCTTTTCTTTAGAGACAGAAGCTACAGCAACAGATTCAATGACAGAATCTTCAACTGTGACAGGAAACACTTCAGCCCTGACATTGTTTGATGCAGACTCCAAACCATTGTTTGGTTCACAAACCTCAAAATCCTTGGCCTTCTCTGTACCACTATGAGTCTGCGCAACCAAAACTCCTCGAGTTGCCAAAATTTCACCCTCCTTTTCTTTTGAGACAGAAGTTAAAGCACCAGATTCAACTCCAGAATTTTCAACTGACACAGGAAACATGTTAGCCCCAACATTATTTGATGCAGACTCCAACCCATTGTTCAATTCAGAAACCTCAAAATTCTTGGCCTTCTCTGTGCCATTGTGAGTCTGAGTAACCAAAACTCCTGAAGATGGCAACAATTCACCATCCTTTTCTTTTGAGAAAGAAGTTACGGCACCAGATTCAACTCCAGAATTGTCAACTGACAAAGGAAACACTTTAGCCCCAACATTGTTTGATGCAGACCCATTGGGTGCAACTTGTTGGACCTCATCTATTGAGGTCAACAAGTCCTCTTTTCCCCTAGAATTAAGTCCAAAATCTGCTTTATTTTCTGATGGAGCAGCTTCCATGAAGTCAATAACTTTCTGGGACAGAGAGACCACTGGTTCAGCCACATTTACACCCTCATCCAGGCCACCATCAATCACTTTGGTCAACTTTTGAGGCAAAGATTCACCTGGCTTTTCCAAATCTTCAAACTCAGTCATTTCCAAATTTTTGCTTCCTTCTTCAACTCCAAACTTTTCCTCATCAGTGACCAGAGACTCACCATCAGGCCTAATGATGCTGGATTTCTCGGTGCCCTCATAATGTTGTTCCTTCACAGGCTCAACACACTCAATGGGAATGGGAAAATCATCTTCAAACTTCAGTTCCTTTATAGTTTCAACTCCACCATTGCCCTCTACTTCAACTTTTTGCGCAGCATTGGAATCAACTTGTATGTCCACTGGTTTGTTCTCAACATCAGCCGATGCAACAGGCGATGGATCACTCTTTCCCAATTCTTCACTCCCAGGCTCAACACACTCAATGGGAATGGGAAAATCATCTTCAAACTTCAGTTCCTTTATAGTCTCAACTCCACCATTGCCCTCTACTCCAACCTTTTGCGCAGCATTGGAATCAACTTGTATGTCCACTGGCTTGTTCTCAACATCAGCCGATGCAACAGGCGATGGATCACTCTTTCCCAATTCTTCACTCCCAGGCTCAACACACTCAATGGGAATGGAAAAATCATCATCAAACTTCTCTTCCTTAACAGTTTCGACTCCACCATTGCCCTCTACTCCAATTTTTCGCACACCATCAGAATCAACTGGTATGTCCATTGGCTTGTTCTCAACATCAGCCAATGCAATAGGCGATGGATCACTCTTTCCAGGCTCGACACACTCAATGGGAATGGGAGAATCATCTTCAAACTTCACGTCCTTAACTGTTTCGACTCCACCATTGCCCTCTATTTCAATCTTTTGCGCAGCATCAGAATCAACAGGTATGTACACTGGCTTGTTCTCAACATCAGCCGATGCAACAGGCAATGAATCACTCTTTCCCAATTCTTCACTCCCCCCGTTGAATGGACCATGGTGGTCATGGGATCCAGGGGAATTGGGCTCTCCACCTTCGCTGTCTTTCTCATCCTGACTCCTCACTTCATCATTTTCTATCATTTTTAATCAAAAAAATCAAAGAAAGAGACGATCCAAGTATGGTTAATGTCCTTTGATAGGTAAGCAGATTACTCCACAACAACAGTTCCAATCAGAATCAAGCCAAACTAGGAGATACGGCTAACTACATAAATACCCATTTTCAGATCAAAATCAAGGAGAAAAACATCACAATGAGCAACACAAACAAAAGGGTCGATCTCTGTAGCAGTGAACGGTGAGGTTCAGTAAAACCCTCCAACACAAATTGACAGGCACACCCATCTCTCAACTGGAAAAGGCAAAGTCACAATTGAGGGACAGATGGGTCGTCAGCAGAAAAGATGACAGAGCAAAAGTACCTTGAGCGTTGCTGCTGTTGGTGTTGGTGGAGGAAGGATCACTGATTGGTGCCTGCCTTTCCTTCTTTTTCTTGGCAGCTTTTCTCCTCTTCGAGCCCGATGGCATGATTGATTAAAAAGGTCTCCTCCCCCCAACACAGATCGTCGTGGGTTGTCCCAAATCAGGCCCCTCCAAACGAATCTCTCTCTCTCTCTCTCTCTCTCTCTCTCTCTCTTTCTGGGTAGATTCTGTTTCTCTCTCCGAGAACAAACTTTTTGGTTTATTTAAGCCAGCGCCCAACACTAGGCAGCGCACTGAGAAGGGTAGACAGAGAGAGAGAGAGAGAGTGAGTGAGAACCAAGAAGGTAAAGATGAGAGCGCAAGATCCTTCCCTTTTTCTATTATTTTCTCGCTGAAAATGAGACTCGTTTAATCTTCCCAGGAGGGAGGGAGAGAGAGAGGACAATGCATCAAGAAGGTAAAAGCACAAGATCCTTTTTTTCCTAATTTTTTCCTTGTTGAAAACGAGACTCGTTTAATCTTCTCAAGAGAGAGGAGGATAATGCATCATTGCCAGTTCAGACCCGTAACGCATGAACCCTCGTCATGTGTCCTTTAGTGGCGAAAGGCGTGTGAACGTCTCCAGATGTCCCCAGCAATCCCAAATCTGAAAATTCAAGATGGGGTGGGACGTATTTTCCTTTTTGGATGAGACAGGGAGAGGGAGTGGTGGGTCGTTTGCCAACTCAGTGGGAGATTAGCGTTCGGCTTTGTTAGCGCTGGCGGGTGCGCGTGTCCTTCTAGACTCGTTCAGATGATTCATTCTGCATCTTTTATTGCCGACTTGTCCAGGTCCCGGTGGTGCTAGATTGGAGCATTGAAAGCCACGAAAGGGTGGAACTTTAAGGGAAAGAAAATCTCTTTTCTTTTCTCAATGCATTGATGACCCAATTGAAGTATGACGGCCAAAGTCAAAAATGAAGTCGGCAGAGGATGAATGAGGGCACCTAGGCTTCTTTTAGGGGAGGAAAAAGAAATGGGTAGGAATGGTGTAGACTCTCTTTTTGTTTGCCATGGGTAAGTATAGATTTTGATTAGAAACTTCCAAAAAGTAAAAAGGTAACCCTTCTCTCACTCTCTCTCTCTCTCTCTCTCTCTCTCTCTTTCCATCTAAATCTTGAGTATCCTTTGAATTGAAAAAAAAAAAAAGAAGAAGATCTTAAAGTGTCTTGAGTGATGATATGATTATTAATAAATAATTATTGCCATGAGATAAAAGAAGTTTACTACCAGAGTCTAAAGGAACACCTTTAGCTAAGAATAAAAAACTTCAGGTTAGAAAAAGTTCACCATCAAAGCCTTAAAGAAACCCAAAGGAAAGGACCTCTTCATTCACAACAAAAATAAAAATAAATAAATAAATAAAGAATCGAAATAAGGAATATGCTCATTTAAGAAAATTTTACATATATTCAAATGCAAGTCGAGTCTCCATACAAATGATATTACGCTTCTATTTATAAAGAGATTCCGCTAAACAACGGGACATGACTTTTAGAATCCTAACAACTAAAATGATCAAGTATTCACATAACTAAGACTCTTGCGAATGACATAATTATGTGGAGTCATCAAACTAGGACTAAATGCATTTAATTAAGACCAAATGCATAGTAATTAATATTACCTCTACAAATATGTCCACTAGCATTGGAAGCAAAATGGTCACCTTAGAAGATCAATAAATAGTCAAGGAAATCGACCAAATAGCCTTTAGTCATTAGGCAATTAATTGGCAATTTCAAAATCGACAATAAACTTATAAATCGACATCTTGATAGTCGATCAGCAATCATGAAATCAACAACTTCCCTATAAAATCAGCATCTTCAACCTTAAACCCATCGAATCAAACTCTAGCCAAGATTGGAGTTCCCTCGTAGGAGTAAGGATTGTGCTAGAGCAATCAACAAGACTAAAGTGGAGTTTGAGAGTTGTTCAATAGAACCTTATCTTGATACAAAGAATTATGTGTACACGGAAATAACTCTTTCTTCCATGTTTGGAACCTTAGCCTCGCAAAACAATATGTAATTACTAAAATGAAGAGAAATTGAAAAGGTTATTGTATTACAGTTTGTATATAGTGAAAGTTTCAATTGCTTAAACTTGAAATTGTTTTTTTTTTTTTGGTGAAATTAAACTTGAAATTGTTAATACTAATAAAAATCATAAAACTGGTATCCCATACGTATTTACCCAAACCTAATTTCCATCCCACAAAAAAATTTAAAACTTATATCCCATGACATATTAATCCAAATCTACTTTTCGTTTGGTAAACCATACGTTTTTACCCAAACCTAATTTCCATCCCACAAAAAAATTTAAAACTTATATCCTATGACATATTTATCCAAATCTACTTTTCGTTTGGTAAAAAATCTCAAGCTGATCGATGCCTATAGCCCATATCTACCATTTTTTACAATGCATTCGTATCAACACATGAGGATATTCCACATCCAATCTGTCATTCTCCACGTCAAATTATATTCATCTTATAGTGGTTTATCACGTGTATTGACACGTGTATATATTAAGGGAATACAAGATGGAATGCTAACATAGGATAAATTTGAGTTTGATGTACCAATATGCATTTTCTTTCTTTTTTTTTTTTTTTTTGGTGAGGCAAAAGCTAATTTAGGGTAAATGTGTTATGGAAATACGAACTTGAGGTTTTTCATGGGAAGAAAATTAATAGGGATAAATGTGCCATGGGTATCGATTTGGAATTTTTTATGGTATTAACCCGAGTAAAAACGAAGTTGAAGTGTACGCGCCATAATAGTGATAAAAAAATTGTGAAAAGTGAAAATTAGTTATTCCCTCACCAAGATGTGATTCTCTTCAAGCAAGGGTGATCAACTTATAGGTGGGCAGTTCCCACCTTGGAATTGGAACTACTCACTAAGGACATATTCCGAAACATTGGAACTAGTTGAAATGCCCCCAACACATTCATGCTAATATATGGAGTTATAGGGTCCCTGTCTAGAATATTCCATCATCATATAGCCAATCAATTACAAACGAAAATGTACGAACAAACATTTGCTAAGATGTTTACATGATGTTGACCACATATATTATTCCTCTCTCTTGCAGGGCGTGAATCGGCAATGCAACTATTGGTAAGGCAACGTGGAGTGCATGTTTGAATCGACAACCATGATATCTCAACTTTATTAGGTTTGAGCGCAACAGTAGCCGCTTAGGGTCACGTTGGGTGGGAGTAAATTCTCCCCAACCCTTATGAGCTCTAGCAATTCATTGCATGAAACGTCACAAAAATAGGGACGACAAATATGTGGTGTTCTTCTCCCATGGTAGGGTTTTGATCTAAAACATGCGATTAAAAAAATTCATATATATATATATGTGTGTGTGTGTGTGTGTGTGTGTGTGTATAGGTCTAATTCGGTCAAGGTGGGGCAAGTGAATGGTTCCACACTTGGAATTGAGAACCGGACTAATACTTATTGGTTCCAATAAATTGAAACTAGGAATCGAACTAGTCTTCATAGGAATTGTCGCATCTGGGTTGGTTCGATTTGGTTCTAGGCCAAACAGCCACCTTAGAAGATTAACAATCAGCAATGGAAATCAGTTAGAACATCATTCATTTATTAGTCGTCAATTAGTAGCTTCAAAATCAACAACTTCACTATAGAATCAACAACTTCAACCTTAAACCCATTAAATCAAATTGTAGCCAAACTTGGCTTTTGCTTAAGGAGTAAGGATCGTGTTGAATTAACCAACAACACTAAAGTTGAGCTTGAGAGTTATTCGATAGGATCTTAGTTACATACAAAGAATTTTATGTAAATGAAAATATCTCTTTCTTCCATGTTTTGAACCTTAGCTTCACGGAACAATATGTAAAACTGAAATGATTAGAAATTGAAAAACTTATTGTATTAATGTTTATATATTGTAAAAGTTTCAATTGCTTAAATTAGAAAAAGGTTAATACTAATAAAAATCACAAACTAGTATTCCATTCATGTTTAACCAAAACTAATTTCCCTCTCACAAATATTCAAAATCAATATCCTATAACACATTATTAATTTTCATCTCATAAAAATCTCAACTTGATGCCTTATGACCCAAATCTACCATTCTTTAACATGCATCCATATCAACCCACATGGATTTTTCATGTGTGTTGACTTGTGTATATATTAAATGTGTATATGATAATGTTTATATTTTCGGGAACAATTTCTGTTTATGAGTAATTTTTTTTTATTTTTGTTCCTTATACAACTTTTTGAGTAGAATAAAGTGTTTAGTAACTGCAAAAAATTTATATTTCCGAAATAGAAACGCATTTGGTTCGACCTTCAAATATTTTTGTAACTTAATTTCTTTTTAATTTTTTAATAATTTTGTTACATTTTCCTTTTTTTTTCCTTCTCCTTCTTCCTTTGGTCGAGTGACCTCGTTGGAGCATCGTCGGCCCCCTGCAAGGCCAAGCCTTGGTTGGGCAAGGTTGACCTCGTCTAGCCATGGCAAGGCTCGGGGTGACCTCGCCAAGGGCCGGTGAGGCTTCAACAACTAGCTATGGGAAGAAGAGAAGGATGAGAAAAAGAAAGAAAGAAAAGAGAGAAAAAAAGGCTTGATTATTGAGTTGTTCCTAGGAATAAAGAGGTAATTTTTTTTTTTTTTTTCTTACTTTTTTTTGGAAGCTATTACGCTGAACAAATTTTTTCTTAAGAAAAAAAACCCACACAAATGGATTTCTATTCTAAAGCACAAAGAGAGAGAGAGAGAAGCGTTACCAAGCGTGCTCTCAGGGAATACCAGATAGAATGTTAATAGATGATAAATTTCAATATACCGATTTGTGTTTATTTTTTCCTTATGTGAGGCAAATGCTAGCTTGGAATTCGTGAAAATACCAACTTAAGGTTGTTCATGAAAAGAAAACTAATTTGAGATAAATGTGCTGGGCACATTGGCCAAAGTGTTTTTTTATATTTTTTTTGTGGTAATAATCCAGTTAAATACGAAGGTGTACCAGCCATATCGTCCCCACAAAAGATGTGATTACTTTCCGAGGGAGCGAGGGAGAGAGACAGACAGACCAGGGTTCAAATTGTCGGGTTTGCGATCGCCTCTTTGCTTGGGCTTTTTCCTTAAAGAAACCGAAAGTCCAAGGGCCTTCTTCTTCTCCCAAGCAGCTCGAGAGAGGAAGCAGACCAGAGCTTCGATCCAGCTTCCCAGTTCCCATCTCCATCTCCATCCTTCTTCCCCCCGCTCGAGACACCGGAAGGAGCGCCAGCTCCGTCTCTGCCGCCGCTGAGCGCGATGGACGCGCTGAGGAAGCAAGCTAGCAAGCTCAGGGACCAAGTCGCCAAGCAGCAGCAGGTCTTTCCCCTCCGTCGAGCTCTTTCGATTTTCGACTCCCCGGCGCAGCTGAGTCGGCGAAGGAAGCGACCCATCCACGATCGCGGCTGCATTTGCGGCTCCCGGGGAAGAGAGTTCCGGGAATCGCAAAATGAGCTGATCTTTCCCGAGTCTCTTGTTCGAGTCTCGCGATGTCTTACCCTGTTTGAATTGGAGTCAGAGTCGGCGTGGGCAGTAGTCAAAATTGCTAATTTCTGGGTCGTAGCTGATTGGCATTACGCAGAGTTTAGATCCAGCTGCGTAGTGCGGGTGTGTTGCCGTACTACTTCGGCGAGCGAATTCGTGTGCGAATTCGTGTGCCATACGAGTCTGTTTTTCCTATTTAAATTGAAGTCAGAGACGGTGTTGGCAGTAGTCAAAATTGCTAACTTCTGGGTCGTAGCTGATTAGTGTTACGGAGTTCAGATCCAGCCGCGTAGTGCGAGCCTGTGGCGGCACTACTTAGGCCAGCGAATTTGTGTGCGATACGAGTCCCTTTTTCCTATTTGAATTGAAGCCGGAAACAGTGCTGGCATTAGTCAAAATTGTTAATTTCTGGGTTGTAGCTGATTGGCATTATGTGTTTAGATCCAGCAGTGTGTTGCGGTACTACTTCAGCGAGTGAATTTGTCCGCAATACGCGTCTGCAAGATTTATCCTCTTTTTTTGCTCTGTTCTTACTGCGATTCCGGTGTTGATTATGGTTTTGCTTGTGTGTTTCTAGGCCGTGATTAAGCAGTTCAGTGGGACTGGCTATGAGAGCTCCGATGTGATGGTTATAGATGAGGTCGAAATGCAGAGACATCAACAGCTTGAGAAACTTTACCGGGCTACTCGCGCTTCCAAGGTAAAGATGGTTTAAGCTCCTCGATTTTGTCATCCTATAGTTTGTGATTTCAAGAGACTTAATTCGTTATTGAACATTTTTAGGGGATGGGTGGGGAGTATGCTCTCTAAAATGGTTGAATCAATCGTGGAGTTTGGCTGTAGTTGATTAGGTAGATTTAGTTTCCTTGGAATCTCGGAAATGAATGCTTCGACTCGGTATTGTGGCAGGGCTAATTTCAATGTAAAGCTGCATCTATTCTGCTATTATTTACAGTATGAGACTCTGTATTTATTTAATTGTGGTGAAGTGGAATGACCTGGCTTCATTATGAGAATATATAAAGTTTTACCCTGAAGTATTATGAGGAACTGTTGATCGAAAATGTCAATGAGAAAGCATTTTTCATGACCAGTGCCAGCCTTTCATTGTCTTTGAAGGTTTAGCAAACTAGTGAAGCAATCAAGATGACCCATCACAAATGTGATTTACAGTAGAAGCTTATGGCGACCAATGACATATAATTACCTAATAAATTTCTATCTATTAAAGTAATTTGATTGCGGCACGTGCTCTGCTGGTGGCATTACCTCCCTCAACTAATGAAAGTGTTGGTAGGACCATTTATGCCTGCCATATTGTGCACAGAGAGGCATGAGATGGAGACATGGAATGTAATGATGCGTGAACATCTTCCAGTGATTGAGTTCGATGTACTGACCATTGATATATTCATACAGTAGCTAGTAATATCTGGTGGTTTTTCCTCCTACGTGCTTAACTTACCCATTTAGAGGTACTATGTTCATATTAATTACAAACAGTTTACCTTTATTGGTTAAATGATCTATAGTAATACGGCTGTTATAGTACTATAAGCGGTTTAAATTCACCTACACACTGCAATTAACTATTTGATAAGTTCCAAACTTAAGAGAAAATGAAATAGAGAAAATAACTGGTGTGACATGTGAGCATGTGCCCTTAAGCAAGAAGGTCATACGTTTGAATTTTTGCCTGGAATGGTAGAGTTACCTTAGAACTCCATGGGACTGTCTTAATGGTTAAGGAACATGCTTCTGTATATGTTTGATTCTCCACAATAGTAAGTACAAATAATCTTTTGTTGGGCCCTCTCCAAGCTTTGGTTCTCATATCACCTGATCCATTAGGTCGGAAAGGTATTCATGGGATGGGAAATTTTCACAGCAGGCATGATGAAAGAAAAAGGCAATAAATAGAAAGAAAATGGTGTTGATGATAATGCAGTGACTACATTTGTAATCCACTCATAAATGCATTGCTTTTATTGGATGAATACAGAGAACTGGGTGATTCATTTGATTTACAGTACTTTTTAGCTGATTATGGGACTTCAATGTGTTCTAACCAATTCTTAATTTGTCTGACAGGACTTTCAGAAAGATATTGTAAAGGCTGCGGAGACTTTTACAGCTCTAGGATATAAGCATATTGAAACAGGTATCTCCTCGGTCACTGCTTTCCTCAAAACAGGTTGAGGTTTTCCATCTTTTATTCAATCATACAATTCTTCCGTCTGTATATATCCTACTGTATATGTGATGGGGCCATGATTCTGAATAATTAAAATATCAGGAACCAAGTTATCCGAAGACTGTTGCAAATATGGAGCTGAGAATATCCATGACAACATTTTAGCTAAGGCAGCAGCTGTATATGGTGATTCTCTTAAACATGTCGAAAAGGAGCAAGAAGACTATAATAAGCTATTATATTCACAGGTCAGCTTTTTCAGATTCTTTGGGATGGCAAGTATAAAGACTCTGTACTTGCCTTACAAATTCTATACTTTGTGCCACATGTACAAAGCATATGCACCCAAGTCTTGTATCTCTCTTTGTTTATTGCATTTTATGTGAACTGAAGGTTATGTAATTCAATGACAAACACACAGCTTCATATATTTAGTTTGGCAAATGGCCAGTTACCCCCTGATATATCTTCAAAAACTATAACTTGAAACAATAACTTATGATTTGCATCGTGCGTGATGGTATTGGCTGGCATGACCATGAATGTTTGGAGGAGACATAGAACTGCAAAAGGTCATTCATGTAGAAAGCATACCCTTGGTTTTTGGAAAGGTATGTTCTAAGTTAGCGAGGAGTGACATTTTCAGTCCTCATCTTTGAGGGACTAAACTTATCCACAAAGAATTGAGTGATGCAAGAGGATTTGTGTGGTCACCTCTACATGGAGGAATAGCAGCCTTGATAGCTTTAGTAGTGTGGAATCTAATGATGTCAAGGGATTTAGTTCTCACAGCATCTGAAATGTGCTTCGTCCAGTGAAGCTTACAAACCAATTACCTTTTTACTTATGTGCTAATAAATCTGTTATTAAGATCAAATGTCAATGCTTATTTGGATTGCAGCTTTATAAGCTTTGTGAAGTCAACATTGTCATGTTTTAGTTATCACTGTTCCCCTTTGTCAGATCTTAGAACCCTTGAGAGCTATGGTTACTGGTGCTCCCTTGGAAGATGCTCGTCATCTTGCTCAGCGTTACAGTCGAATGAGACAGGAAGCAGAGATGCAGGTAATGAAAAGCCAGAATTTCATAGGTAGTGTTTCAGCAGACACTGATTGTTATGCTGGAGTCCTCACATCCTGTTACCATTATGATTAATTCATGTGAAGCTGTGATTCACAATTTACCTGAAAAGCTTGCAGGCAGCAGAAATTTCTAGAAGACAAGCTCGAGTAAGAGAAAGTCCAATACCTGAAAATGTTGCTAAGCTGCATGCAGCTGAAGCAAAGATGCAGGAATTGAGGGCAAATATGGCTGTTCTTGGAAAAGAAGCTGCCACAGCACTGGCAGCTGTTGGATCTCAGCAACAAAAAGTTACTTTCCAAAGGCTGGTCTCAATGGTATAATGATTAAACAATATCTAAACCGATGAACTTACTGTCAGCTTGTACCATTATTGGATTTGTAATGTATCATGATGCTTACCAATTTTAAGGTTGAAGGAGAAAGGACCTACCATTTGAGAGTAGCTGCTATTCTTGGCGAGGTTGAAGCTGAGGTTGGTTCTATGCTTAGATTTTGCAGGGTTAAATTGTTTACCCTCAAGCACTGTATAATTAGAAGTTTCTTCGAAGTTTTTTTTCAGATGGTTTCAGAGAAACAGCGGAAGGAATCTGCTCCTCCTGTGTTTTTATTAGAAAATAATTCGGAGAAAACAGCATATTTCTTGGCTGAGGTTTGTAATGCATTCTATTGGTTCACAAGAACTATGTTGTAATTGTTGTTTGCTGCTTCAGATGATTCCTGTTTACACCAAGGGTGCACTTACTCCTGCAAAAGGTCGCTGTAGGAAATCCTTGTCTGTAAGTGGACAATATGTAGTTGAATTTCAGGGCAACCTAAACTCCTTTCCACAAAACTTGCATAGCTTATTAGTCTCCCTTTCTCACCACTGTCAATTAGATAGGCAGCATTGTCAATTAGATGATCACCTTAATGGAGTATGGGTTCAGCTATTGTAGCCATTGCCACCATTGCCATTTCCAGCCAGTTGCTGGTCAGACGCTGCCGCTGCAGCCACTGCACTTTAAATATTTTCAAGAAAACATCATTATATTCATGCTGTCTTTGAAAGTAGGTTGGCAAAAGAACAAAGACTCGCTAATTAGTAGGAAATTTGAAAAATCTTAAGTATCAGAATGAAGGACAGATTGAAGCTATATTCAGTGCATTCATTATAATACTCTGCAAAACAAGAGTATCAAGTTAGGAGAGACTCTAAGTACAGCCCTGTATTCTTGAGTTTTAAACATTGTTGTGGAGAGAGAAAGAGAGGGAGAGGCAGAGGCAGAGGGAGAGAATATAGATTTTAATTTTTTGTGCCAATTTGTCTGTTTCCTTTCAAATGGGTGTGCTGAGATATATTCTTCCTGAAGGAGTTATTAATTTTCTTCTTTTCTGTTGTCCCTCCTTTTCATCTGCTGGGTTACTGGTCAAGATAATTCTTGGGCTTGTAATCATGAATCATCTATGTTTTAAAGCTCACTAAAACAGACTACGACAGCTTTTTCCTGGTGTTTGTGGCTTCTAATGCAGGCAGTGCATAATTTTGATGCTGAATCAGAGAAGGAATTGAGCCTGGCAGTGGGTGATTATGTTGTCGTGCGAAAGGTATTTGTTTTCCTTATGTATTCATTTGAAAATACTTGTTTTTCATACTTAATTGCCTCGTTGAGTGATCATCTAGCCAGTGAATGTTGATGCATGTAGTTAATAAAAATGATCAAGCAGTGTCATTTGGAAAGTAACAACTTCAATTCTCCTTTGTAGGTGATGCTCTTTCTGAAGCATCTAGAAATTTTCCTGAGAATTTCATCTTTAGCGAACCAGTATCACTGTTTCTAGAAAAAGTCTTCAATTTATTAGATACTTAAAAGATCTAAATATGCCAGGCAATGCAGCAATATCTGTTTGTGAATATTACATCTATTGAGTGTCTATTTTCCTATTTGCCCCCCTCACTTTGCCATCATCTTGGTTGATTTAGTATGATTTTCCTTGAGGTAGCTATACATATTGTATCTCCCATTTAAGTTGTGTTCTTCCTTGTCTGTGCTGGTGACTGGAAATATATATATATATATATATATATATTTTTTTTTTTTTTTCCCATTGAGTAAATATTTTAGGATCTTCAAGAGACAGGCAGAGAGAAAATAAATCCTACATTTTTACTTAATGACTTGAAAAAAGAGTATGTAGATGGCTCTATTTGGAAAGCATGAGAGACACTAACAAAATCCTAATTTCCTTATTAATGACCGACGGCCTACTTATTACTGACTAGTATTTATATATATAATTCAAAACTCTCCCTGAAGTTAGAGTGTCTAGCTTGCATGTCACACTGTGACTTTCTTCAAAAGACTGACCAAAACACCATGTAAGCTAGACCATACACTAGATAAGGGATGTGAACATGTATATTCGAATTTGAGACAATGACAATAGTGTACACGACAAAATTGAATGTAATCCACATTATCACCAGATCTGACAAATGCTGAGGAAATACACGATCAAAAAGTTAACACTGCATTAGCACACACCCTTGATAAAATCTTGTGGAAACTTGACATGAATTGTGGCAAACTAAACCGCACCACTCTAGGGCATTCAAGTTTGGCTACTTAATTAAGGTGTGCTGGATTCTGGCAGTCATAGATGCCTGAACATTCAACAACAGTGCCTGCGCGTATCAATGACACTTGCAATTGAGAGAGATGCTGACAATGACTTAACATCCCTAGAGGCATATTGTTGAGTGTTGACCAAACTCGGGGGAGTCTCTGAAGATGAGGTGCTGCAAATTGGAGCACAACGGTGCCCTAGAAAGTCACTTTTCTTTTCCCTTATTTTAGAATTGAAAAGAAAGCAAAACGAAACGAAAGAAAACTAAGACTGGTACCAGCAAAGCAGTGAGGACCATAGCTTGATTTTGATGGAGTTGCAAATCCATCAACCATGATTGAGAAGGATGCATGTCGGAATGAAGGTAGAGAGCAGACATGCTTGACTCATGGTAGACTTAACCGACACAATGATGCCAGCAACAATACTGACAAGGCTGTAGCGAATGGCAACCACTCCCCAGATGACAATGTAGAGACCAGCGACACACAAGATCGCATAGCTCTCATAGACAATCGAAGGAGATCTGAGACAGACAAGTAGAGGATGATGATGTTGCTCCTGAAGACAACTTGTTTTGGCTTCTCTTGAGGATCAAGACCAGTGGACAGAAAACGAAGGACTTTGAATGACAATTGGTGGTGGTCTCAGTGTCAGAGTAGAAATGATGATAAATAAATAGGATTCTTTTATTTATTTTTACGACTAACGACAAGAAGAAAGATAGAGCTAGGGTTGTGATTTGGATTACAATCTCTTTGTGGCTCTAATACCATGTAAATATTTTAAGAACTTAAAAAGATAGGGAGAAAGAAAATACTAAGACCCTGTATCTTTACTGATAGACTCAATAAAAGAGTACTTAGATTGCTTTACATAGAGCACGAGACACATTAACAAAACCTTATGTTTCTTTTTTATGACCATCTAGTATCTCTTACTAATTTTCACAAATATGCTTCAGCACTTTTTAGAATAAATAGGATCCTAGTAAAGGTTTGCTCGTCACTCTCAAAATTTAAATTGTGTAATGGACGAAACACATTCTGTTTGCTCAGCTGTGACATTAATTCAATATATCTTAGGTGAGTCCATCGGGATGGTCAGAAGGAGAATGCAAGGGTAAAGCAGGGTGGTTTCCATCAGCATTTGTGGAGAAGCGCCTGAGGTTACCCACGGATGGTATGGCTGCAGAGGTTTACTGATCCATACCGATCTCTCTACTTATTGTTCACCGTCACCGGCCATGTAACAGTTGCTGTTCATATCATATCTGTCGATAAAAACACCTCAATGCAATCTGTTTTGATATTTGTTGCAATTCTTATTTCATAGACAGCACGACTCTTAATCACGATGGGGATCCATTAAGTATTGTTTGGATGATTTATTTCTTCCTGCATTTATTGTTTCAAGCCTTGAGTTTCTCATGGATTGACTTGTTAAGCAAGAGAGCATTAGTATCCAAGTATTGGATGTGTTGCCCTAGTAGGTTTCATAATATCCAGGGCTTAAAACAATTTAATCTTGCAACAGTAGCATTCAATTTGCCGGGAGATGAACTGTACAAGTACATATTCGTTTCTCGAATGAGATTAGAGTTGCCACTAACCTGTTATAGGTTAGTTAGGGCTGACCTTCCAGTAAAATGTCAACACTTCCATGTAATGATTTAGCAATGACAATTCCGTGGGCCTTGTCCGCCTTTACAAGTTTGCAAATTTAGGTCTAAGATGACCCACTTATGGTAGCAAAAACCAATCACTATTCAATACGAACGTGGTCGGCCCATGATATTTCGGGCCAAGTAAGCATGTCCCGGTCCCATGACAGTAACGAGTTTTCTGGAGATAGAGAATCAATGCAATAAGAAGCTGGTTTCTTTTCTCTTATTTTTTTCAACGCGTGTCAAACCCGATCGTGTGGCTGCTGCTTTTCGAATAAGCAGATGATGCGGTGACCTGACGATGAAGTTCCGAAATATTCGAAAAGCATAGATTCGGCCGACATCTTCGAAATATTTGAAAAGCAGATGACTTCGAAATATTTGAAAAGCAGATGACGTCAGCGGTTTCGGCCTATTTATTCGAAACAGCAGTGCTCCGCTCTTTGAATTGCCTCCCTCCCTTTTAGCCGATATCTCCTGCGAAGCATGTCAAGTTCGGGTTCGCGAGACATGGCGTTGTCCAGTGACAAGGCCAACACCTTGCTAGAGACAATGTCGACCTACTTCTTCAAGGACTTGGATGATGACGAGTCGGTCTCATTTGTCGTCCTGCCGGTGAGGTGGACTGATGAGGACGGCAGCAAGGAGCACACCGCGGCGGGGGCGGCGGTGAAGGAGACTGTCTTTTTGCACGGGACCACCGACAATGGCCTCAGGAAGATTTACAGGGAGATCAAGTCCTGGAAAGGAGGGCATGCGAGGTGGTCGCGAGTATGCATGGCAACAGGCAATGTCTCAGGGCGGAGAATTACGATGGGTGATGGAAACTGTGAGACTGCCACAGCACAACGATTATGTGACAAAGTGTCGGCTCAACGACGACTTAGCTTCAAAGGCAAACCACGACAGCTCCGCTCTTCTATGACTCGGTTTGAGAAAATACACAAAACTGGAACCGCCGAGTGATTGGCAATGAGGTGGAATAGAAACTCTTTGGGTTTCATGAATCATGTATAAGAAAAATTAACGAAATGAACGCAGTGGAAACAAAGATATATTTTACACATGATTCTCCTAAGGCATTGTTCGTGTGTTTTAATAAAAAATCTGAATATAATAGGGAGTTAAACGAATTACCTCTTGAAGCACGCTTGAAACAAGTCGGTTCGGATGTTCTACAGTTCGAGTCTCACAAGCGTTGGACCTCTAGTTCAAACACACTAACAACAACGAACGTCGAACGGAAGAGAGAACTTTTGGATATTCACCACTTCGATCGTGCTAGCAATCACGTGGAAACAATCCGTTGTATTCTTGATGTATAATAGTCACGGCCCAAACTAGATAATGGTCTTCTTTCTTGTGTCTCAAACACTTTTACTCAATATTCAACAACTAACAAAACTTCAAATTTTTGTTCATGGTGAAGAGCCGATCCGGAACAAGAAGACAAAACACTTGAAGTCTCATTTTTATTTTTCCAGCAGCACTTTAACTCTCGTCTCTCAATTGCTTTTTATAATAAAACCGACCAGCAACGGCTGTTAATCGATGGACGATCGTGCATGAGCGGTTGCTCATGCACGATCTTGGCATGATGGTCAGTGGTTGCTGACCATCCATGCTTCGTGCATAATGGTTAGCAACCGCTGACCATTACGCTTCGTGCATGTGCACGAATTGCATGAAGCTTTAATGATTTTTTTAATTAGTTAATTAATTAATTAATTAAGTAAATGAATAATTAATTAATTAATCAATTCTCTTTTTAAAAAATAAAAAGAACATAATTTTATATGTACAATTAGAATACATTAACATGTATCCACTTTGAGAATGCGTGTGCATCATATGCAAATAGGCTCGTGACTATAATACAAATTAAATTAAATCAAATCTCATTTAATTTAATTTCAAATCGACACAATTCGATTACAATAATTGCAAACACATTTGCAATTATATTTCTCTCTTGTTCCACGTTATCCTAATTGTTTATGGTGTATGACATCCCTAGGTTCATCACTAAGCTGGTAGTAAAACTTGTACTAACAAATTAATACTCCCACAAGAATTAATTGTCCCGATTAATCTTTAGGTCTTACAAGCCATGATTGACATCTAGCAATATGTCATGACTACCCAGATAGTATGAATATTTTAAGAACATAATGAACCTGTCAGCTTTGGCTACAGTGTAATTCAATCCCTCTGTTTTACTATGTCCCGATCAAACAAAGACCATGGTATATTAGTCAAGTCATTAATTCGATCATATGCACAAATCTAATTGACATGCATTTTATTCGAGACATAAATAATTTATTCTCGGTTACAACCCCGGCCGAGGATTTCAATGCATTGTCACAATTAGATTGCATAGGACATCATTTTTATACCTTGCATATAACAAGAAGACAGATTCCATATTGCGCACACGTGTAACTTCATATATGAACAAACTATGACCATTAGGTATAAAGACGGATCAACGACCCGGCATTATGTGCACCCGTGAACCATAGTTGTTCAATACACAAGTTAATACTGTGCCTTAGGTCTAAGGATTATTTACACAAGACCAAAGCATGAACAATTAGACATTGACCACACTAAAAGCTTCCATGTCGCTAATCGTTCCATATGTGTCACGTTCAGTGAATTTGTCTAATACAAACACCTGTGTTCTAACTCAAGCATCATAATACCCAATGACATGTGACTCATCATTTCCTTAAGTATCCAATATTTAATAGCGAAGTTAAGAACACACCGGTCTCAACATGATTATTAATATCCACTCAATAATCCATCGACCGGGAACGATTTAAAGATTCAATCTAACTATGAATCCGTCACATATATTTAGGTTTAGTTGCAACTGATCTTATGGAATCATTCATCAATATAAAATAATTGGACAAATGAATGAATACGTCATTGCCATTAATTAAATAATAATAATGAAAGTACAACCGAAATCCCTAATATGTAACCATTACATAGTAGCTTTAGGGCATACATCCAACAGAAACAACATGGAGGGGACAAGTTGGACGATTAGAAACAGCAATTGGCAAGTGAATCTCAAGCCGATGTGGCTCCAAAAGCGATTATCTTGGCCTGAGCTGCAAGGACTGGTATGGACAAACGAGGTAGATCTAGACAGCAACTCAATGAAGAAAATAGACCACGATGTTGAATCATTTGCACATGCAATAACCTGCAGTTCTAATAGTGGCTCTAGCAAGAATGGGACAAGGCGACCTTGAACAGCGGATGGTGACAATGGTGCAACCACGACAATGACCAGCAAGGCTACACTGATGGTTTTGGCACAGCGGACAAGGGACACAGACACTGGCACTATTTTGGACTGAATATTTTGTGGTAACTTAGACCGACGAAACACAATGTTTGCAGTGGAATGGTCATGGAGGTTCGTGAGTGCAGATGATAGACCAAGCTTAGGAAGATGAGCTTGGGTTGAAGATGACTACTGAAGAAGAAGGTGAAGTCGTGAATGAAAGAAAACAAATAGGAGAAGAAGAGAAGGGTTTGGCCGGACGATGCCAAAGTCCCCCGGTCAGGAGTTTTAGAGATCCTTGAGTTCCTCTGACCAGGGCATCTACATTGATTCGGAAACCCTTCATATATTGATCATGACTGAAGAAATTTGTGATTGGAATTCAGTCATTTCCGATCCACTTACCTGCTAGCTGGGACCTGGTCACCCTCCGATGCAAATTCTTATGAAGAGATGTGTCGCGACCAAATTTCGGGTGATCCTCCTAGGATTTAATTAATGGATTATTAAGCCTAAACTTAGTTCGGGCTCTCCTAAGTCCATATCAATTCATGACTTATTTTTAACATGCAAATGATTTTTTAATTAGGAGTCGCCAGTACTAATCTATTTTTGGTGGGTCGATTAGAAACCCAAATAAAGTAACGGGAGATTTACTTTACTTCTACAAACCAGATATTGTGAGTTCGGGAACTTGGTTACACTAAACTTTTTTAACGCCCTTTCGATACCTTTCTCTTTTATTTTGAAAAAAATATTTTGCAGGCAACATGAATTAATTTTAATTTATCTCCCTAACATGTGAAGTGATTATGCGGGTGTGCAAACTACCAGTATAACATCCAAGAAAAGTAATGAATAAATTGCAAAACTGACCTCATGGCATCGAAAACATCTGCAATATTAAATCAGAATTCACATGACAGTCCTAGATATGATTTCTAATTAACACACAATTATTATTTTTTCACTTATTTAATGAGAATCTAATTTATATGCAATGCAATGTTACTAATCTAACAATAAGTTATATGACAACAATATATGACATGAGTAAAGTAATTTTTAAAGAAATGTAATAATTAAATGTGCAATCTAAATTAACCTAATGACTTAATTCTAATGACGGACAATTCCTAATTAAATGGACCTAGTGATGTGCATTTCATGAACCTAATTCTATACGACATTCGCATGATATTTTTGTTATTTTTTTATAAAAATTCGTAATTAAAAATTGTTAAAAATTTACCACCGCTCGCGGTGGCCGCGATGGCTAGAACTTTACTCTCCCATCCGAGGGAGGGGGAGGAGGGGTTTGAAACCCCGCGTCTCCATTGCTTGACTCACCCGCGGCTGGGCCTGTGGTGGTGACTCAGTTCGTCCCGGGTTTATGTCGCCGGCCGGCCGTGTCTTGTGATTCTCAAGTAATCAAAAATAAAAAAATTGTTAAAAATAAAAATCTAACTAAAGTGAGATATTATCTATTTTAAGTTAGGAGACTAATTTGAATCCCATCTTAACTTAGAAATTTATCTCGACATGCAATTTAATTTAAAGAAATTATCTAACCTAAATACTATCTAAACATGCATTTTAATATAATTAGAAAAGAATCTAACTATTCTATAATGCAATTCTATCTAGGAAAATCAATTCTAATCTACATGGAAAATGTATTTTTTTTTTGTCTTTTTAGGATAAATGAAGCAATTAAAAGATAAGCACCAAATCATTCACATTCACAGTCATCAAAGATATTATCCATTGTTCAAATTTGGAAACGATATCTAATCAAACTTGATTATTTTGCTAATAAAATCGATAAATTAATCTTAAACCTTAAAATCAAGATATCATTTTTATACTCGCGGAATCAATAATTCTATCTAAAACCTTATAGATGGAATCGGAGATTATAAAAGATTATATGCAGTTGCGAATCAGAAAGTAAATCTTAATTGGGGATAATAAAACCTTATAAATGGAATCAAAGATTATATATGCAGTTGCGAATCAGGAAGTAAATCTTAATTGGGGTGCACTTATCGCTCAAATTTAGGAATCATGTAGTATTTTCAATCAAATTGAATCACAAAATATTCAAATTGTCTTTACCAAAAAAAAAAAATATTCAAATTGATGGCAAACAAGATAATTACCTAATTCAAATTATTGAGTGGATAAGTTTCCCAAATTGGAATCCGCAAACAACAAGCTCGGATTACCTTACCAAAAAAAAAACAACAAGCTCGGATGATGATGGGGATGACCAATGATCGCGGCGGCATTCACGGTGGCTCGGTACCAGCAGTAGTTCAGCATGGCGGATTATTGCATCGAAGGGACCCAGGCAGCGACAAAGAACGGTGGACAATAGCACTCGATCTCGTGGGAAGACTAAAAATTATACGTTGATTTCGTGGAGAGGTGCTCCCAATTTGGACTTCCCTTCTACCAACGAGTGCTCCCCTCATTCCAATGTGGACGTCCTCTTTTACTGTAAAAATGTATGACCTTCCCTCGCCCAGATTTTCCTTCAAGTAAAATAATCGATATTGGAGAAAATAAGTGAGAGAATCAGCGCTCGCCAATGGCGCCCCTGGTCGTTGACGGATAGCCTTTTGGAAGGCTATAGTGGCTGGTGCAGGATGGTCTCGAGCACAATCAACAAACGAGGACTGCTGTGTTCACCGGAAAACCTGCGAAAATTCAACCAAGAATACAAAACCGGCGTTGGCTGGGCGCCCTGGATGTAGAGCTTGGGCGTAGCCAGGAAAGCCGCACGGCACCGGGACCACTGCTGAGCGAGGAACAGGGACTGAAGGAAACCCCCACCGACTGCAGAATTCCGCAGACAAGTCGCGGTCTGGGAACCGTGCCAGATCTTGTGTTTCTCTCTTATCTCTCCACGTTGAGAAATCGTGAATTTTTTATTCTTAGATCCAATCCCCTGTCCGGGAACTCTTCCTGTTCTTTCACGTGTCACTTGCGAATCACTCCGATGCACGACAGCAGCTTCTCAGCTTCGTTGGGCAGCAGCAGATGGCAGCAAGGACACCGAACGAAGCCTCCCTCTCTATTCACGTGTATTCTCTTCATGTGGCCGTGTGTATCAATATGTGTGGCCCTCCAGTTGCCGACCAAAAGAATCCTCTCCTTTTATACTGAACGGCTAGGGCTGGTAAAAGGAAAGCCCAAAATCCTCTTTCCTTCTTCTGATCCTTGCATATCATGCACATATAAGCCGATTCTTCTTTATTTCCTGTTTTTATTGACTGAATATTGCTCCAACTTCGAGTTGTGAGAATCAAATTTTGCCTTTGTTTTATTTCATGATGCCCACGCCTCCTTCTCTTTCTTTGCCAATCTGCCCTTTTTATTTTGTTACCTTGTGACTCACCAAACCAACCATACTTTATTTTTTTTTTTTCCCACTTTTGTTGTTTCCTTATACTTTCTCTCCGGACGAACGGCCCACTTCCTCTAGCTGACTTTTTTCTTTCAATTTTTTATTCAACCATGTGAACATATCCGAATTCTCAAGATCATCATAACATTGCTCGTTATATTTCCTAACTTGAAGTATAGCACATGGAGATCATATATCGATTTTAGCCTCATTAAAGGAATAATGGGCTTACACGAGCAACAAGTTCAGCCGAAATTTTATCACCATGGGATTAGCTTAACTAGCTAAATTTAAGCTTAGAACCATCAAGTCACACCCATCCGTCCGATGCAAATGCAAATGAAAAAAAAAAAAATTATGCAATTTAATTCTAATATTTTTGTTTAGTGGTTAAAAATTAATCCATAATTTTTATATAATAAATAAATTACTGGATCGCCAAAATATAAGTGTCATCAAGATGACACAAGGCCATTTAGGCAAATAGATCAGAATCAACTATATAATCGATTCGGAAGTCTTTAAATCATCAAATAAGTTTTTCTCATAATCACCCCCGATCCGATGCATAAATGACAATGTTTATTTTCCTGAAAATATGGCGAAACAACCTTCGGGCAAAAAATTGAGATGTCAACATTGCTCCCTTCCTCTACCGCTATTTCTTGGTCCTGTCTTCACTTTGACGCACTTGCGTGAAGTGCCAGCAGCGACGCATAAGAGCCGTCAGGTATCTTGATCAGAGTGTCGTGCCTTCCCTGCTCGGCAATGGCTCCATTCTTTACAACCGCAATTATGTCCGCATTCTTGATCGTCGTAAGGCGGTGAGCCACAACTACAGTTGTCCGATTCACCATAACCTTGTCTAGTGCCTCTTGCACAATGCTCTCTGATTCTGCATCCAACGCACTCGTCGCTTCGTCGAGCAGAAGTACCTTAGGATCCTTCACAATGGCCCGAGCAATAGCTATCCTCTGTTTCTGTCCCCCCGATAATTGCACTCCTCGCTCCCCAACTGATGTATCATAACCTTGAGGCAGGGAAGATATGAAGTTGTGTGCATTTGATGCCTTTGCAGCGGCAATGATCTCATCCTCAGAGGCACCGCCTTGTTTGCCGTAAGCAATGTTGTCACGGATTGTTTCGTTGAAAAGTATAGGCTCTTGGCCTACCAAACCCAGCTGTTGTCTCAGCCAACTCAGCTTGAACTTTTGAATCAGCACACGATCTAAGAACACATGGCCAGAATCAGGATCATAGAATCTCTCTAAGAGACTGATCACTGTTGATTTCCCGCTGCCGCTTTCTCCAACTAAAGCAACCGTCTGTGAGAAAAAATTCACGGTTCAGTTTATTAAGGTGTACTGGAACTTTTAATGTATGCAACTGTGCAAGTGTCTGAGAAATTAACAATAAACTCCATCTTCAGTCTAACATAAGCGTGTTCAATACCTATAAAGTAGATAATTTTCTTCTCCATGGAATTCTACTGTTTCTGAAAAACTAACACAGAGAGAGAGAGAGAGAGAGAGAGAGAGAGAGGCTTGTTGCTGACACCTTGCCGGCGGGGATGGTCAAGGACAAGTCTTTGAAGATTTGGACGTCTGGTCTTGTTGGATATGTGAAACTGACATGTTCCAACTCTATCTTTCCAGTTACATTCTCGAGCACAATTCCTTCATCGTTGCTAGAGTCTATCTGAGGCTTGCTATCCAAAATTGAAAAGATAGAAGCAGCCGAATCTTTGGCCTTGTTAGTGTCTGGGGCCAATGCGCTGCTCTGGGAAACCCCATAGGCCGAAATAGTTAAAGCATAGAACACCTGCAGGTCTCGATTGTTAGTATTATATCAACCTGAAAAGGATTATCACATAAAGAGAGGGCCCCAAAAGAAGAATGTAACCCCCAAAATTTTGACCGTGAAAACTTCTGGAAAGGTTGCTTTCCCATGTTGCACTAGTATAGCTCCGATGTAGAACAAGAACGCATTTGTGCAGTAGATCGCAAGGAAGGAGAAGCCATATCCAATCCCACTTACAAGCCCAAGCCGGACTCCCTGCTCCTTTGGGCCATCACATTTCTCCTCATACAAATCCATCACCTTGCTCTCCGCACAAAAGGATGCCACTGTGCGGATGCTACCAACAGCATCGTTTGCCACTTGACTAGCTTCCTCGTACTTCTCCTGAAGGTGGGAATACAGAAAAAGTCATGTGAAATCATACGTGACATGTAAACAATCGGGACCATTGGAAACGCCAGACAGACCTTGGCATCTGCACTGAACCCCTGCAGGAATTTAGCTTGGATGATTCCTTCAGCGAGTATCAAAGGTGACACTGCAATAACTATGAAAGCCAATATCCAGTTTGCTATGAATGCTATGAGCAATCCGGCCGTGACTGTTGCTACATTTTGGACAATCAGAGCTAATGTGTCTCCAACTATACTCCGCATTGTTGATGCATCAGTAGACAATCTCGCACCAACTGCACCACTACAGAGTTTAAAAGAAAAGAAGAAATAGTTAGGACGTTTCAATGGTGCATAACCTCTGAATTTTGTAGAGTACATGATAATTAAAACAAGCTATAATGACGGAAGGGCAGAAGTATGACGGTAAATCTAGCATACCTTGAGTTAGCAGGATTATCAAACCAACTAATTTGTTGGTGTACAACTTTCTGAAAAGTCATGTACCGTATCCTTTTAATTAACTTGCCACCAGCAATTCCAAAGAGATAGTTCTGAATCGGCACGAATACTAAAGCGATGCATCCCAGACCGACATAAATGAGTGCCCAGAATTTGGAATCTTTCTTCAGTTGGTCAGCAGGTTCATAGAACATTTTAATAGCAGAGGACAACAAGACTCCAAATATTGGAAACACCACTCCATGTACTGAGGCAGCAAGGGATGCAAGAACCAGTAACGGAAACTCGGGCTTATTCAAATATGCAAGACGTCTGATGGATACACTCTGGCGCTTCTCATTGTCCAGTCCAGTTCTCTCATTCTGTTCCTCCTCTTCACCCATCCTGATGAGAGTAATCGGACCAGGAACATCAAAGCTGAGAGCAAAGGAGTGGCGGCTTCCTGATGAACCTCTGCTTATAGATCTTCTCATGGATGGTCTACCGGATGCGTTTCTGCTTATGGTTCTAACTGGTGCCTTGTCGACTTCAAAACTTGCATCCAGTTTAGTATCTACTGGGCCAAGTTTCTCTTCAGCGGCTTTATTTCCTTTTTGCAAACGGATAAGCTGCGAATAGCCCCCCTCGGGGTCTCTGATCAGCTCTTCGTGAGTTCCTGAATGTAGGATTTGAGCATTTCAACGTGAATTAATTGCAAAAGAGATGATAATAATATGTTAGATGAGGTTGAATTGTTGGTTTACCTTGCTCCACTATTTTGCCACGGTGCACAACTGCAATGATGTCTGCAGTTCTGATGGTTGTCAAGCGATGTGCGACTATAACAGTAGTTCGGTTTGTCATAACATTCTCCAAGGCATCTTGAACGACTCGTTCTGACTCTGCATCAAGCGCACTTGTTGCTTCATCAAGTAGGAGGATTCTCGGGTTCTTTAGAATGGCCCTTGCTATGGCGATTCGCTGCTTTTGTCCACCAGATATTTGTGTTCCATGCTCTCCTACCATTGTGTCAAGCCCCTGCAGACATATTTGACCGTCAAAAATTCCTCGTGAAACATCTCATCGGAATCCTACAATAGAGTTATGAAATGAAAATAATCTCTCTGTTCATCTGCTTGATGGCTTTCCTGATTATCATGATTAGTGAAAACTTAGACGAACATCAGTGGTATTGTATGACAAAATTCTCTACCTTTGTATTGTTATGGAGGAATAAGCATATTGTAATAAGATCTTATTTTTTTGACCAAAAAAAAAAAAAATCTTATTTTCAGTGCCAAGTCGAAGCTCTGTTTTAAAGAATTCTTTTCATTGCCTATACGTGTATAGTCGTTCGAAGTTCAACTCATAAGAACAGGTACCTTCGGCAGCTTGTCAATAAATTTTGCAGCATTGGCAAGTTGAATCGCTTGTCTGATTTCCTCATCAGTTGCATTTTCCTTTCCATAGGCTATGTTCTCTCTTATCGTAGTTAAAAACAAGACCGGTTCCTGACCCACTAATCCAATTTTCTCCCTGATCCATTTAAGCTGAAGATCCTTCAAATTGATGCCGTCAATAAGTACTTCACCAGAATCAGGATCATAGAATCTCTCGAGCAAGCTGATCACTGTGGATTTCCCACTGCCACTTTGACCGACTAGAGCTGCTGTTTTGCCGCTCAGGACTTTCAAAGAAATTCCAGCAAAGATTTGCACATCTGGCCTCGCAGGGTACCTAAAATGAACATTCCTAAGCTCAATGTCGCCTTTTATATCTTCCAATATCGTTCCCGAGGTGTCATAGGAATCGATAAGTGGTTTTCGTTCAATGGTCTCAAACATCTTGTACGCCGCGGCTTGTCCTGATGCAAATGCATTCACGCAAGGAGATGTCTGGCCCAGCGACCTACAAACCAAGAAATGTTCATCCCAGAAAGATGAGAATGCCTTGTGGATATTTGCGAGATGAAATAAAAGGAAACAGTAAGAAAGGAAGTGCTTACATTCCTCCAACCAAGAGGGCTGTTATGATATTGATGATTTTCCCACCATTGTATCCTTTCTCTATGATTAATTTGGATCCATACCACACGGCAAGTCCATAAAGGCAGAACACAATGAACATAAAAACTCCAAAACCTATGCCTGAGACAAGCCCTTGGTTCACGGTAGATTTATATGCAACTTCCAGCTTGCTGTCATACTTTTCTAGTGCTCTCTTTTCACCCGTGAAGGATGCAACCTTGTGATGAAAAAGAAAGTAGATTAATACTGGGACAAAAGGTATATCCTAGCAATACCTAATGGCATATAATTTATTTGGGTTCATATATCTCTCTACAACTTACGGTCCTAATGGCCCCGACTGTCTGTTCCACAACATTTCCAGCTGCTGCATAGGCAATCTGTCCTTGACTTGTCATTTTAGACATGATCAACGACATAGCCCCTCCAGTAATTACAATGAGAGGAATGCAAGAGAGTAGAACCAGGGAGAGAAGCCAGCCTCTCATAAAAGCAACTACAAAACCTCCTAAGAATGTCGTCATGAGTTGTACAAATTTTCCAACCTATGAGTTGCAAATGAAACTTCACAAGTCAATTTAGGCATATGACAATAGTTTAGCAATCATCCTGTTATTCCTGGTACAATTAAAAAAAGGAAAAGAAAAAGCATGAACCCTTTCTCTACCTTTTCCCCCATTGCATCCTGGATGAGAATGGTGTCTCCTGACATCCTCCCAATGACTTCTCCAGTCGTTGTTTCGGTGTCAAAGTAGGCAATGTCTTGTCTGAGTATTGTTTTCAGGTACAAGCCTCGAATCCGCATCGCTTGCCTCTCTCCAGTAATCATCCAACAAGCTACCTCTGTGACACATGCAGTAATTAAGCCTTTAATTGCAGATCTTGCGGAGAACTTAGATAAGGTAAGAAACATCAAGGAAGAATACATGACCGAAGAACCCAAAACTAAACAAGCATTACAGAGAACTTTAGGTGTCATGCTACACCCTATGTTATTGTCAGTGATGATTTCTGCCTAAACCTGCAACAATATGGATAAGATTCTGAAATCACAGCAAAGAGAGCATAACTTCCTTTTGATTCCCCACTTATGCAATCAAGAGAAAAACCAAGCGAATTGACCTTGCATAGATATAAGTAATATTAAAGAACAGTTGTGAAGACAGAATCAACTGCACTTACGGAGAAAAGAAGCGACCGCCGAACCGAGAGCCAAGTACAAAAACCAGACGGCCGCCTGAAAATCAATGAGGTATTATCTTTGATCACTAGTAATATTAATTAACATAGAAAAGGGAAAAAAAAGACTTTTCTAGTATCTAATCTTGTGGCATCCTGGTCAGGATTGTGCATAGAGTTAGAAAATGTGGATAGTAACTTTGCTGCAATTCAGAATCAAAACTGTTTCTTCTCAGCCATAAGATTAATTCGGTGGTGGTGAAATTGACTGAAAGACGCATACACCAGCAAAATTTAAATAAAAAAGCCGTGCCATCATGATATTTTTTTTTTCGAATAATATAAATAAATATGTGTATTAAATATGCTTGGCTAATTTAGGTACCAATTTTATGTAATCAATGAATACATTCTTGTTAATCTGCCAAACCTAGGACTAAAGAACAAGAGCTAAATGCAATATGAATATACCTTCGAGACTTCCTTAACAATGTGATCCTGGTTGGTGGAGCCAAAAGATTGGATGATCTCGCCGAATATGATTGTCATGATAGGCTGTGAGAGCCCGTTTGCTATGGCGGCCACACTACCGACCACCATGTAAAGGACATCCAGGCGGTCCACGAAGACAAACAACTTATAAAAGGACACTTTCTGCCCATTCCCTTTATTCCGATCACCACCATTTTTGTCTTCGTTCATGGCTTCTCTTGCTCTACAAAAATGAACAGCCTCTTTGTTAAAGATCGACAAAGAAAGAAGAAAACCACCAAGAAAAAGAAAAAGGAACTGAATGCGGCAATGCAGACAGAATGGAAACTCGGAAACGCAAAAACGACCAGAGTAACATGGAACAAGCAAAACGAGGGAAAACAAAATTTCGGATCTTCCACCAAAAACATTCCCGGACTCATCCGAATCAATCACCGCGTTCAAGGTGCTCTTGTCTTAGGAGCGAAAGGGAGAACTATGGTGACCAACATGCGTTGTCGAGATGGAGAGAGAGAAATACATACCGATTTCACGAGGCAGACGCGAGAGAGAAAGAGAGAGAGGGAGGGAGGGAGGGAGGGAGGTTTTCTTCTTCTTGTTCTTTGGTTTGTGAGAAGTAGAAAGAGGCTTACACAGAGAGTATAGCGTGTATATACACATATATAAGTTTGTGATCTTATGAAGACGGTCGCTTGGTGCGTGACAGTCCGTATCCCCCTCACTCAAAGCTCTCGTTCCCTTTCCATCTTCACTAAAGGAAAATTACCCATAAAGGAGAACTTCTAGAAGGTCTGACCCTTTTCGGGAAAAAATACGTTTCTGTATCAAAGCCCTCAAAAGTGCCAGCGCTCTCTTTCATTTTAAAGTATTTATACACTTGCTGAAATTGAGCAGGGATTTTTGCAGGTTTGAAGCATTTATAGTAAGATGAATCCCCATAATATCTCCATGCGTTAATACTTTATTTTTTGGAACTTTGCTTCTAGAAGATGCTCTTGATATATTAAGTTCAATTTAAGTTATTGCTTCTAGAAGACGCTCTTAAAAGAAATGTAGGGTCTTGAATTTGCGTGCAAAACCTAAAAAATTGCCGAAATGAGGATCGATGCAAGGTCCACGTGACAATGTATGTATACAGCATAACGTTTGATAAGAAAACCCAAAAATAAAAAGAAAAAAGAATATATATCTTTTCCGAGTCTTAATTGATAAGAAAACCCAAATATTGAAAAAAGAATGTATGCATATAGCATAGCGATTATTAGGACCAATGATGGTTGGATTGTAAAAAAAAAACGGATCTCAATCATTCGTCAAATTGAAGTATTTATATAATACGTACGTCGTCGTGTTTGTGCAAAAGTACGACAACATGAATTATTGTATGAGATTTTCAAGACGATAAAATTCTTGAGAGATCATAAATTCCTTTGGTTGAGTATAAACAAAAATGGACACAAAATTCCAACAAAGAGTAGGTAATTTATATGGGGCTCTCGAGAGATCAAAAATTCTTTTGGTTGAGTATAAAAAAAAAAGAAAAAAAAATTCCAACAAAGAGTAGGTAATTTATATGGGCGGCACTATTTCCACCCGCATCTTAGCTAAGACACTCCTTTTTTCCTAGTTAACTTAACGAAATACCCTCTTTTTTCTCTTAAATTTATTGTTTCTTTTGTTACTAGGCTAACTCACGAAATTGCCTTTATTTCTATCACGTCTCACATCAGTTTCACAATACAAATACTCCATTACGCCCAACAAAATATCATTTTATAATGCATCTTGTTATCACTCTGCCTAGTATATGGTCTCATATCTTCAATTACAAGATATTTCTATCTAAGACAGCTCATGAACACGACTCATTGCCTTTTTTCATCAAATGGTATGAGCAAAACTATATTTCATAGTCGAAAATCAAAATTCAATTTAATTATTTAGCCGATCTTTATCAAAGATGGTAAAGAAAAAAGAAAAAAAGTGATCAAAATATGAAAAAGGTTAATTTGTTAGAAGCATGAAAATGTCAAACATATTTATTTTTAGATCATAGCTGAATATTAACACAAGATAAGCTTATAAAGGAGAAAACTTGCTTGCCGTTCTAACCCTACAATGAAGAAAGTAATCAATATCGATTGAAAATTCAATTTCCTATCAAGTTAATTAAAACTTTAAAATATTCTTAAAACTATCTTATGAAAACATTTGATGTAACTTTGAAAGTGAAGAAGGTGTAAATAAATTATCCACTCTCATCTTGCAATTTTTATTTAAAACATAGAAAGCTCAAAAGAAAGCATGAACCAGTGATGTTTACCTTTAAAAACCGAAAAACATTTTCCAGAAAAACACTCACAATGTCAAAATCGGCTAGACAATTCGATTGAATTTAAATTTTCAACTTTGGAGTAAAGTTTCCCTCAAACTATTTGATAAAAAATACAATTTATAAGCCGTCAAAGCTAAAAATTTCTAACATTCTATGTAATTTTTGTGATTAAAAATATGAGATCATAAAATAAAATTAACTACATTCTCTAAACAAAGTGATAATAGAATGTAGAACAAAATAATATATTGTTGGGTAAGATTCAAATTTATGTTGTGAAGTTGATCAGATAACAGAGATAATAGAAATAAAAAGCATTTTTGTGGATTAGCCTGATAAAAAAAGAAATGGGTTAGCCTAATAAAAGAAGAAACAATAAATTGAAGAGTGAGGGAGAGATGAGGGTATTTTGGTAAGTTCAATGGAAAGAATAAGTATTTTAGCTAAGATAGTGGGAGAAATAATGCCGCCCTTTATATGGAAGGATAAAAAGGGAGGAAGAAGAGAGTTCGTTTCATCTTTTTGATAAAATGTATGGCTAGCAATCGTGCTCTCTCCCATGAATTGCATTGGCCCTAGGAATTTGTCTTTCAGAAGAGAGAACAGGAAAGAATCTCTTCGTCTTCTCCTCCAAAGGGAGCAGCATTTAAAGATCACGTACGGAAACAGAAACGCCGGTGAATGAGGAGGAATAGGGTCAAACTAGTGTTGAGGCGGGAATGTGAAGAAAGTGATATATGCAAATCTTGACGACTTGGCTGGTCCAAGACGTCGATGACCTTTTTCAAGCATGTTTCCAAATCTTAGGACCATCTTAGCTGGTTTGCACTCTCTTAAACACCCGCGCATGCGTGCTACAAAAAAAATCAAGGAATGAATATGTTGAAAATTATAAAAGAAAACTTTTAAAAAATACAAATAAATCTTAAAATTTATCAAATTAATTCAATCGAGTTCTTCCATTGATTATCTTTTTAAAAATTTAACGACTCAATTAAAAATTTTGTAACAAGTCTTGGGATTTATTGTATTTTTTGAAAATTTTATTACTTGATTACATTTTATGCAAGTTTTAGGATATTTAATATTCTTATCCTAAAAATCAAAATATGGGTTGTTGAGAGAATATGCTTAAAGGTACAGATTAGTGAGATGGGGCTTTTGATTTCGTTTCGAGAAGGCGATATATTTATGGGATTGGGAGATTATTCTTTGGACTTTTGATATTACAATCTTATCAATTTTATTATTACAATATTATATTGTTATGCTTGAGTCGGACGGTTCGGACATACCATCTTCGCTCCACCTTGCACCCTATCTCTGCCCTCGACAAGGATAAATAAAAGTAGGGAAGATGTATGGGTAATTCCTTTTTAATTCTCATGTGCATAATAATGATGGTGAAAGATACAAAAAGATAGTAAATATGAACACATGAAGCCTCGCACTCACTTACAAAAACGACTGGCAATAGCAATCAAGCAAATGAAATAACATTGATCATTAATTTATGAGCTATTATCGCGTCTACTACCGGTGTAAATTTATATTTTGTACATTCATTATTGGTACAAGCTAAACGAAAGCCACATTCTTCCCCGTTCATAAGGAAAATCGCGAAAATCATCTTGAGATTGACATTTATCAAAAGTAACTTTCAATAGCTGATGTAGAACTTACTTTCCTCAAAAGGAGCAAGAAGCCTATAATAAGCCATTACATTCACAAGTCAGCTTTCTCAGTATCTTTTGGATGGCAAGTATAATTGACTCTGTACTTAGGCTTACAAATTTCTACATTTCATGCAACACGGACTCAGCATACGCACCCAAATTTTTTGTTTCTCTCTTGCTCATTGCATTTTAAGGCGAACCAAGGATAGGTAATTTAATTAGAAACACATGGTTTCATATATCTAGTTTGACAAACGGCCTAGTTACTGATGAAAGTAATTTGAAGATGAAATGCTCACAACTCACACATGGAAGAGAAAAAATAGATAGACTTGTAGACTTGTTTTACCTTCACAAAAAGTAATTACAAGACTCCCCTATTTATAGACTTGTTACATGACATTTACCTCTTCCTAATGGATAAAGCTAATTGCAATGAGCATCTCTTGCTCATTGCATTTTAAGGCGAACCGAGGATAGGTAATTTAATTAGAAACGCATGGTTTCGTATATCTAGTTTGACAAATGGCCTAGTTACTGATGAAAGTAATTTGAAGATGAAATGCTCATAGCTCACACATGGAAGAGAAAAAATAGATAGACTTGTAGACTTGTTTTACCTTCACAAAAAGTAATTACAAGGCTCCCCTATTTATAGACTTGTTACATGGCATTTACCTCTTCCTAATAGATAAAGCTAGCATTCCAAATAAGATCTAGAAACTAACATTCTGAATAAGATCTAAAAACTAACAAAACAATCACCATATCTCACCTTATCTCTAAAAACAATCACCATTACCTAAAAATATGAATAGACTCATTAATGATAATGATGAACAGACTCATTAAAAATAACGATGCAAATATGACTCTTCTTCAATGCAGATACCGAATAATTATTGACATCGATGAATTTGATTTAATTTCTAACACTCCCACTTAAACCAAATTCTCTTTCATCGATCATTTCAAGCAAACATTTGAACTTACGAAAAACATCGATCTTGAGAGGTTTTGTAAAAATGTCTACCACTTGATCTCTCATCTTCACGTCCAATACTTCAACCTTCTTTAACCTTTCTCAAACAAAGTGATATCGAACATCAATATGTTGTTTTGTTAATGAAAAACTAGATTTTTCGCTAATGTAATAGTAGAAACATTATCAACAAAAATCTCAGTTGCTTTCTTTTGCTCCCTAAGAATATCCTTGAGTAGTCTTCCCAACCAAATTGCATGACAAACATATGAGAATGCAGCTACATATTCAGCTTCACATGTCGATAGAGTGACACTGGATTGTTTCTTTAATGATGGTGTTGATGTCGATTCAACATATTATAAAAGCTTGATTGGGAGTTTGAGATATTTTACATGCACGAGACCGGATATTATGTATAGTATTGGAATTGTGAGTCGATATATGGAGAAGCCAAAGTCATCTCATTTTAAAGTTGTAAAGAGGATATTTCGGTACATCGAATGTACAACTTCTCATGGCTTACTCTACTATCGCTCTGAATCCTTCCAACTTGGTGGAGATATCAATGATCGAAAAAGCACTATATAGGCTTTGTATTTATTTTATTTTATTTATGTGACACTACTTTCACATTGTCATCAAAGTGGTATCGGAGCTTACGGTTTGTGATCATGGTGTCAACAATCAATCAACTTCCTCTTCAATACCCTCATCTTACCAAAGACAACTATGGTAACTAGGCTGTTAGAATGAAGGCTCTACTTGGTGCCTACGGTTTATGGGAACTTGTCAACACTAGCTATGATGAGCTAGAGGATGAAGCTACCTTGAACCAGAACTAGAGGAATGCCTTGGAGAAGGTTCGTTCAAAAGATCAATATGCCCTATCAATCAATCATCAAGCTTTAGATGATTCCATATTTGAAAATGTTTCGAATGCTGCTACTGCTGAGGAGGCACAAGAGATTCTTCACAACACACATCAAGGAGTACATAAAGTTTAGAAGATTCACCTTCAAATCTTGAGAGGTGAATTTGAGGTAATTTATATGAAAGAATCTGAATCGATTGCTAACTATTTCACAAGAGTTTTGGTGATCGTCAACTAGATAGTTGATGAAAAGAAACGAAGAAGATGTTTCACATGTTCGTATTGTCAAGAAAATACTTCAGTCCTTAACCAAGAAATACGACATATTGTTATGGCAGTTGAAGAATTTAAAGACTTAGATGACATGACGATTGATGAGCTTATGAGTTCATTACAAGCCCATGAAGAAAGGTTTAGAAAGAAAAAGATTGAACTAGTGGAAGAAGTTCTCCAAAGGCGGTTGGCCATCCAAGATGAGAAGGAGCAAAAAAGAGATCCCGTGTGTCGCGACCCAATTTTTTCGGGGTGTGAACCACCTAGGGTTTGGCTAATGGATTGTTAAGCCTAGACTTAACGCGGGCTCTCCCAAGCCCATACCAATTCGCAACTTAGTTCAAGTTTTTAACATGCAATTGATTTTCAATTAGGAGTCGCCACTAATCAATTTATGGTAGGTCGATTAGACACCTAAGTAAAATAATGGGAGAATTATTTTACTTCTACGAACCAGAGATTATGGGTACGGGGACTTGGTTACACTAGATTTCTCTAATGCCCTTTCGGTACCATTCTTTTAATTTTGAAAATTTTTTTTGCAGGCAGCTTGAATTAATTTTAATTCCTTAACATGTGAGGTGACTATGTAGGTACGTAAACCACCAATTTAACACTCAAGAAAGCAAATGAATAAATTGCAGGACTTACCTTATAGCGACGAAAGCATCTGCGTTGTTAGTTTAGAATTCACATCAGGAGTCATAAATATGATTTCTAATTAATACGTAATTTTTGTTTTGTTTTCACTTAATTAATGAAAATCATGCGATATGCAATGCATGCCACTAATTTAACATGAAATGATATGACATGGCAACATGACTTAGCTATATGACCTAAGCAATATGACATAAAAGCATGTAGTCTATCCTAAGCATGAGATGTTTATTCTAAATAATTTTTTTTTTTGTATTTTCTATGAGATTCGAAATTAAAGAAATGCAACATTTAAATATGCAATCTAAATTAATCTAATGACCTAATTCTAATGACGGGCAATTTCTAATTAGAAATGAACTTAACAATAATCACTAAATGACGTGCATTTCATGAACCTAAATCTATATGACATGCAAATGACATTTTTTATTTTTAAAAAAATGCAATCTATCCTAGAAATTGCAACTAATTTATCTTAAGACAAATTTTATGAAATTTCAAATGATCTAGCTAGATTAAGATTCTATCTAATTTAAACTAGGGATTAAGTCATATTAAATCCTAATTTAAACTAAGACATTATCTAAATCTAAAATGCCATTTATCTAAAAAAAATTATCTAAATTTAAAATGAAACATGCAATTTTATCTAATATGCCATGACAATGTCCTAATTATATATGACATATGCATGATGACTTCTTTTTGTGTTTTTTTTTTATAAAATTCGAAATTAAAATTGCCAAATAATTAAACATGTAATTCAAATTTAAAACTAACATCCTATGTATTTTTTTGGATTTTTTTACTTAAAAAATTCGAAATAAAATTGCAATCCTAAATATGCAAGATAATAAAAACAAACCTAATCCTTATTCAGATTTTTTTGGATTTTTCTTTTAAAAAATTCGATTAACTCAACCAACTTGACGACAAGAAAAATCAAACAAGATGAGATTGATATCCGAAAATTGACGAACCATATCTCGCGCATGAGATCGGGTTGGCCAATTTTAAATTAAATCGCGAATCAAATCTCGGGCTTGAGATCGGATTGTCGATTCTTTTTGCAATGGATTGCGAGTCGGATTTCGGACGCGAAAATCGAACTGTCAATCCCTAATTTGAGAGGCAATTTCAATCATATGCATCAACAAATATCTCAAATAAGGTAACGGAATATTCGAAAATCAAAATAGATAAGATTTTCACCTAATTTGAATATTGGTTTTCGAATTTTGATCCTCGAATGGCTATTCGCGATGCAACGTGGCGGTGCTTGGTTGCTCAAAAATCGCTCGATGAGCTCCACGAGACCTGCGAAACAAAAATTTGTAAGCTCGGCAAGGGACTCGTCGATGGATGGCGAATCTTGGTCTCCCACTGTTGGTTTTGTGGAATTTGGTGACGCAAGGAAATCCACTAGCCTTCGACAATCCCACCGATTGTCAAACTTTGACCTCCTAAAACCCACACTTAAATTTTCAACCTCCAAGGAAAGACTAGTGTGCTTCGTGCAAGGCGTGGCTGCTTCGTCATTGATGCAAGGACGCACCCGAAATCATGGATGGGCTCACTAGAATTGATGAGATCGTTGCAACGTTGCTGCTCGGGTCGGAACAGATCAGCAAGATAGGGATGGCGTCAACAAGGCAACAGCTGGCCAACAGATCAACGTGTGGTCTCGCGACAGCAGCGACGGCGGCGATTGAGTAATAGTCGGAACAGCAACTACGAGGGTCGAGCTGCAGTGACGTCATCAATGAAGGGGCTGCGGTGGCGTTGTCAAGCGATCGAGTAATAACTCAACAGGATAGCAGCTCATTGACAATGTATTGGGGACGACAAAAGCACCGCGGCAGAAGCATCGGCGTGGGTCTTGGTCAAGAATTGGCCAAGAAAACTCACACTCTCTCCTCTCTCACGTGTCTCTCAATTGTGAAGCCCCACTCACGTTTTACTCTCAATGGCCGTATGTGTCCATCCCCCTTTTTTCCCTGTGGTGTAGCGACCTATTTATAGGTGAGTGAACTAGGGTTTTAGATCAACATCCACGAGAATTTTTCCAACGCAATATTCCTTCACCAATTTTATCCCATATTGATAAGGATTCAAGATTATGATAGAATTTTTCTCTAAATCCAAATCTTTCAAAACCAAATCGCAATATATTTTTACCCATCTGCCCTATCTAAAAAAGATTCATATCTCGGAAAAATTTTAAAATATTATATTCCCACAAGATAATTTCTAATTATTAAAAAGCACGGGCATGGGCGAACCTGTTCGCTTCATGGGCTTGATCCATCTAATTCGAACTCATCCGCCACCAGTCCAATAAAATGCAAAAAATGCAAAAAACAAAATAAATGCAATCTAAATCTATATGCTATGCAATTAATAAAAATTAACCCATAATTTCCTATGCAATAAATAAATAAACTAAATCGTCAAAATTTAGGTGTCAACACCGTGCAAACTCGCAGGACAAACCAAGATTGTGATTGTGGTCAAGGCCGAGGCCACTTTCAAGGAAGAGGTCATATCACGCCCCGATTCTCAAGCACGTGCCCATCCCTTGGTGGTCGATAAAATTTTGCGACCTCTCAAGACGAGTCGCCGACCATTTCTTTTTGTTGCACATGCAGAAGCAAATAACTAATCCCTTGATAGTAACTATCTCGGGATAGAAAAGCAAGACAACATATTTTCAAACAAAACATGCTTTTAAATACACTCCGAGTCAAGTACAGAAGTCTACAGTCACAAGACTTCAAATGATTGACTCTAAAAAATAAATTGTCCTATCTGACCTACACTTCAGATCACCTTAGCTCGGCTCCAGATTCTCCACTCTACAGTCTTGAAAAATTAAGCCCATGACGGGGTGAGATATAAATCTCAGCGAGTTCACGCTTTAAATCACGATTAGGAGGGTGATACGCCTATGGCGTCCTAACCACACAATCATACAACCACGGAGACTTACCTTGTCTCAGATCCTCCTTGTATGTCAGCACAGTACATATCACAATCATATGTATATAGCAAATTCACACACCATTTGGAATGTCTAAATCAATCACTACTCACATGAGCAAGAATTACCGACACACGTCAGTCCATCAATTCAACTCAACATGCGTTCCAATTAATTATTACGACTCGCACAGACAGTTTTACCCAACACACGCTGGTCCTCTATCCATCGACACACATCGGGGATAGGTGACGTCCATCAACAAACACCGGGGATGGTAATATCCATCAACACACATCGAGGATAGGTTCTCTTAACCTTTAATGTCCACCAACACACACCGGGGACGAGTTCTCTTAACCTTTAACGTCTATCGACACACACTAGGGAGGGGTTCTCTTAACCTTCACATGATCATCAAGCATAAGTTCTAGGCATGTCACAAACCAACTATATATCATCAATTATGCACAAACCAGCAAGCATTGCACGAATAACACAACAACCATGGCATAACCGTTCGTGCCTCATCATGCATAATCCTCTAGGCATAACACAAAGCAACCACATCACCAAATGTGCAATTTCCAGCAAGCAAAGCATCAAGAACCATCACAAAATCATAACCGGCCCTAACCGGTAGAATAGGCCCACTCGCGTCTCCAATTTTAAATCCAGAAACCTAATTAAACGAGAAAGGAAAATTCCTAATTTTGAATATATTGTAAAAGATACATAAAAAAAAAACATTTTTCATGAAGAAACCTAAATCCAGATCCTTCTAGTCGGCCTAGTAAATCACTTAATCCAGCACCAAAAATTGGGTCCGTTTCCAGAAAGTCTGTTTTCCGAAATCAGTTTGGTTTGAGGTCCAAGACATGTCCGTTTGATTTGAAATTTGAGTATGTTAAACTAAAGAATGTGAAAAACAACTTTTGTGAAGAAACCATTTTGAAATTCGAACCCTAAGAGTTGATAAAAACCCATAAATCCTAAAAGGTCATAAATTATTGCGAAAACTAAGACTGTTTGAAAATGACAGAACCAATATCTCTTTCTTTTAAATTGTTAAAAATCTTGAGAAAAATATATGTTGTAGCTAAGGATATCTAAAACATTTCTCAAGACGACATTAATCTCAAATTTATAACCCATTTTAGTATACAAAAATGGTAAATGATGAAGATCTAGAGATTAAAATTGCAGAAATTCCACTGGATTCAACTAATCCATCATCAATGGTGCTAATCTCAGTTATATTAACACTAACATATTCTAAGTCTAATCTAACCATTATAGATTATCACTAATAAATTCTTAAGCTAATATAAACAACCTTTAAGCATAATTAATCTCATAAGTAAGGTTTAGTGAGTAAAATTACCAGTTTAGCGTTCTGGCGAGTTCACGGCGAAGGTGACGCTGTGGCGGGTGACAATCCTCCTAGCGGTGACACCAACCAAGGCCGAGAAGGGCTCGTAAATGGGCCACGAATTCCCAAGGCCTTGCTGGAACTTCAACTTTTGCTTGTTGAACCGGGAAGGAAAACCAGTGGCTGAATGGCGAGGAATCAGGTTGATCGGAGCTCCGGCGAGGGGGTGGCCAACAACCGATGGCACCCGGGGGTTAAGGGGGACTTGCTAGTGGTTGTTAAGGGTGAAGGTAGGGTCGAAATGGGGAGAAAACGGCTGAAACAGGCAAAACAAGTGAAACCATGCAGGCTGCCAGGCAAACCGATGGACTGGCAACCGGTTTCTGCTCATCGACAAATGAGACGATCGGCGGCTCGTTCTAGCAAGTGGTGAAGTCCCCCCGTACGGACTAGATGTCATGAAGATGATGGTGGATGGAGAGTGAGCTAATTCATATGGGAAGACAACTTTTTACTCAATTTTTCGAAGAAATGTCAACTGGAGCAAAAACTGGAATAAGAGAAAACTGAGGAGGAAAAGGCTACGAATTGCTTGGGGCTGAAGAGGGGAGAGAGAGGGATGTGAGGGCTGGTCTCTCTAAATCTTTAAGCTCCCAAAAAGCTTCAACAATGGGGAAAGTGAAACCAAAAGAGGAAGAAGAATGGGCTGAAAGCTTGGAGGGGGCCACCAACCTTCTAGATGGCTTCTTTGTCCCTTTAGAGCCCACCAACATGCCCCACCACTTCAGCCCTTGACCAGCTGCCCTTATCCACTCCAAAGCTTCCCCAACAAGCTTGCCAAGAGGTCCAAAATGTTGTGTACCCCATGGCCTACGAATTTGTGACCTTTGTTGTTCAATTTCATCAATTCCTCTTCAATTCTCCTCCAATTGGACTCAATTTGATTTCCATAAATCCAACCAAGGTGCCACCATCCCAATCAACATTTTTCCTCACCAATTAGTCCAACTTGCATCCCAAAAACAAAATCAAAGGCGGTCCTAAGATTTTCCCAATCCAAAATAACCTTACTTTGGATTTTTCACCAAAAATCTCGGTTTGTAGAAAAATCTTCGAAGGATGAGTCGATGTTCCTAAAACAATTTGTGACGTGACAGAACTTTCAATTTCTGAATTCAGGTTCCAATTCACGGCAATTTGACGTGATTCTTAACGTGTCCTAATCTACCGGGTAGCTTTTAGAAATTTTTCGTGCATTGACCCATGGTCGATTATTTTCAAGCCACACGTACATCTTCGACATATTAGCAACTCTCGGTTGTCATAGAAATCTCGAGGTTTCAAATATCGACACAGGGTACCAAAATGACAAAGAAATCAGTCTAGTGCCGATCAACAAGAATTGTGCAATTAGATGGAATCACCCACACTTAATCACATATCTTTGTCGAGTTGACTTATCTTCGATCTCTAATCAATATGTGTCGTAATGACCATTGCAAATTAGTATAGTCAAGTAGTCGATTCCTGGTCGAATTCTCAAATCTATTGCGTTTATATTTCTTAACGGCTTCACTTGATAGACTAGTTATCCTGTGAATGATTGGCTCAGGGAAAAGAACTATAGACACGTCGATGAAAAGCCCAACTCAATTAGTCGAAATCAGAACTTGAAATTCAGGATGTTACAGGTCGTGGACAAAACAGATGTGATGCTACTCGAAGTGACGACATATACCAATATCAAAGAGATGTTCATGGAAGAGGAATGAACTTAACAGGCCAATGGTAAATCTAAAATTCAATGTTATCATTGTAATAAACTTGGCCATTATGCTTCTGACTACTGGAACAAGGAGAGTAGTAGAGCAGATGAAAAAACAAATTTGGTGAATAACGCTAATCAAGTTTTATTATTGGCATTCAAAAAAGATGAAGGAGGTCAAATTGATACATAGTATCTGGATACCGATGCAAGCAATCACATGTATGTGAGAAAGGAGATGTTTACCGAGTTAGATGAGAGAGACCCTTAAAGGGAAAGTCTCTTTTTTGGTGATAACTCCAAAATTCTTGTCAAAGACAAAGGTGCAATCTTGATTCATTTGAACAATGGTGCACATCAATTTAATTCTAATGTTTATTATGTCCAGAAAATGTGAAGCAATAATTTAAGTTTGGGACAACTTTTTGAGAAAGATTATACCGTTCATACGAAAAATCTTAGTCTTCTACTAAGAGATGGGAATAATAAACTAATTGCGAATGTGAAGATGTCGAAGAACATGATGTTTACTCTCAATATAAAGAATGGTACGTCTCAATGTCCAAAGATGTGTGTGGATGATCCTTCATGGTTGTGGCATTTGAGTTTCAGCCATCTCAATTTTGGTGGACTCAATTTGCTTTCTTGCAATAAGAAAGTTTATGGCTTACCACATATTGATCATTCAGATCAATTATGTGAATGGTATGGCTGCAGAGGTTTACTGATCCATACCGATCTCTCTACTTATTGTTCACCTGTCACCGGCCATGTAGCAGTTGATGTTCATATCATATTTGTCAATAAAAGCACCTCAATGCAATCTATTTTGAAATTTGTTGCAATTCTCATTTCCTAGACAGCACGACTCTTAATCGCGATGGGGATTGATTAAGTATTGTTTGAATGATTTATGTAATATATGGGCTTTAAAAAAAAGGAAAAGAAAGGGTTGAAAAGTCAACAAAGAAGTTGAAGGAAAGTGGAGGAAGCTTCGACTATGTTTTTAAAGACAGAGAGAGGGAGAAAAAGAGAAGAGCACGGGCATAAGCAGTGGAAAGAAAGAAACAGGGGAGAGGAGAGAAAGAAGAGAAAGGAAAAAAGGAAAAAAGGAAAAGAAAAATTGGTGCACTTGTAATTCGAACGCCTCATCAAGCCAACTCAAGTGTGTTTTGTAACGCCGGTAAGAAATCGAAGCCTTTAATCACCTACTTGAAGCAATCATTGCAATTGGGGCTCGAAATTCGGATTCCTTGGATATTTGTGTGGTGAACCTCGATTTTTGAGTTGTTGATGTTACACCTCGATCCTCGGGCATGCACCCATCTCTCACCTTGGTCGATTTATAGCGATGTCCCAAGACGCATTGCTGACCCCTTCAATTTTAATACGCATTCGGAAGCATATAAAACAACCCCCAAACAATAAAATAATGGGATATGCAAGTATGACTAAATTCCGAACTTTAAAAAACAACCACACTTATATACATTGCAAACCAGTGCACATATATATGAGATAAACTACTAAGTCCGATTCAACTTAAACAAGTTGAGAATTGAGGTCTACAAGCAAGGGTGGGGGTTTCACAAACTACGGGTCCTTGTCCTCTTCTTCATCATCCTTCACACTTCAACTAGAGCCTTTAGTAGACTACACCGGACTTCTGAGATCTTCAAAATCCAGGTCTGCTGCATCTAGGGATCTAAAATGTTGTCCCACAACTAAGATGAGATTACGTCTCAGCAAGTTCTACCCCTTAAGACCCGATTAGGAAGCCAATACACCTTAGGCTGCCTAAGCACAACACGAGTCAAAGGACTTACCTTGGCCTCAGTTCCATCCGACAAATCAGCATTATTTATAGATGCTTTATATCACATCAACCAATCATTGAATTACGTCATCACGTCAATTCAGAACTCAGATCAAATCATTGATCAATCGACTTAGTCGATTACATGTCATTTCGACCCTTTCTTAGTCAGCCCATCTCATACTATCTATAAGTCTGTTCATATCAGAACTGCTCGCTTTAAGCTGATAAATAGATAGTATAGCTCACACTAACCTGATGGGGTTAAGGTATACTGCTCTCACTAAGCTGACATATCGTCCACAATCTAATATAGTATATCGGTATACTGTTTTCGCTAAGTTGACATATCGCCTGCAAGTTAATATAGTATACTCATGATGCTCACTCTAAGCTGATAAAGTGTACTGCTTGCACTAAGCTAACATATCACCTACAGGTTGATATAGTACACCAGTATACTGCTCTCGGTAAGATGACATATTAGAGCCCATAGGATGATATAGTATACTATCTTGATCATTCAATCAATTCCATCTTTTATCATACTTTCACTTTTTGAACATCCCACCAATTTCAACAGCCCATAACATATTTTTGGTGCTATAAACCGCCGCCCGGTAATTTTCCCATTAATTATCAAAATAAATTAATTTAGAAATAAAATCCTAAAATCATAATGAATTCAATTTAGCACAAATCAACTCTCAAATAAATAAATGGACTGCACCACAACAATCAGCATAAAATTCCGGTTATCAATCATCCCAACCTAATTTCTAGAAAATAAATAATTAATTAATTAATCACGGAAAATATTAAATAAAAAGCAATAAATCTAATTTAGGCTAGTAATTTCTAATTGGATGCCGGAACGGACCCGGAAAATTTCCGAGACTCATTTAATAAATAATAAAGACTATTCACTGGCTAATAGCACTAACTATTTGCCTAACATGCATTGATAAGTCTCTAATTTAATTACTCTAATTGGACCTAGAAGTTGCTGCGATACCCACAAAAATCTTGATCTATTCTTGCTGAAATAGAAGCCAAACAACTCGGTTTAAAGCAAGAATGGACAGGGAAAGAGGAAATAGGCCAAACTGGGCCTAGGTATGGACTCATGAGGGTCGAACGGGACCGGGATAGCTCCGGTTGAGCTCTACCAACTCCGAAACAGAAGCTGGGATGGCATGAAAGGCAAGAAGGGCAGACGGTGCGAGCGGTGGCTCATGCGCGGACGGTGAGCGATCCGACAGTCCAAGCGGCGGTGTGAGGCGGCGACGGTGGCTCCAACTTCTTCCTTGGCTTGCTAGTTTTGCATAAGGCAAATGGAGGAAGGGAGAGATGGGATGGACGGCAATGAGGGAGAGAGAGATTGAAGTGTGGGGGCAATTTTTGGTTTTGGTGGGTCATTTGGCCAAGTTTTTTCCACCAAATTGTCCCTCCCTTTACTTGCCCACCACACCAAGACTCCATAGCTGCAAATGAGCCACACACACCATCCTCACAACTTCTCAAATGGTCCAAAATGGCTAGTAGGAGGGGGAGCTACAAATTTTGAGGGACATGACTTCAATTGGTTGCTCAATCTTGCTCCATCTATCCTCATTTGGTCTCCATAAATTAAATTGAAACCTCAACACTTGAATTGACATTTTTCCTAACCCCATGAACCATCTTGGATCTCAATTTAGTGACCAAAAATAATCCCCAACCCTAATTGAACAAAAACGGTCTTAAGCCGACTTTTTCCTAAAAAGTCTCAATTGTCAGAAAAATCTCCTGACACTGAGTTGATGTTCCTAGAATTTATTGTGACATAATAGAATCTTCAATTTCTGAAATTGGACTTGAATTCGCGGTTAATTTCCATTCGGCGCATTTTTAGCGTGACCTAGACTACCGAGTAGTTTTCAGAGATTTTTAGTGCAAATGACTCATGGTCAATTTTCTTCGAGCCACAATGAACCCACTTGACACATTGGCGACTATCGGTTGTCGTGTAAATCTCAAGGATACAAATACAGACACAGGGTCCCAAAACGATAGAAAAATCAGTTTAATGTCGATTGATGAGAATTTTTCAATTTAGTGGTGTCACCCACGATTAGTCACACATCTCAGTCGAATAGACCTATCTCTGATCTTAAATCGATTTTATATTGTGCCATAATGGCCTCTAAAGATAAGCACAGTCGAGAAACCAATTCCTGGTCGAATTCTCAAGTCTATTGCATTAAAATTCCTTGATAGCTTCCCTGAATAATATAGTTATTTCTAGAGTGATCAGCTCTAAGAACAACTTTATAGGCACGTCGATGAAATGCCCAAATTATTTAGTAGAAAATAGGGTTGAAAATCTGGGATATCACAGTTGAGCTGTATATTTTTTGTAGAATGGTACTTTGGGATGTTGTGAAGCTATAGTATCTTACAGATCATAATTTGAGCTTGGAGTTTGTCCGGAACAAAATTTTAAAGTTGGGGACGCAATCCAGAACTGTAGCATACAGTAGCTTCGATTCTTTTTTTTGGTACTGTTTTGGGGCGACTGAGTTGGGATTGTTATTGTACGTTAAGAGAACTTTCTAAAGACTATAAGACAGCTTGAAACAGAATTTTATGGAGGAAGTTATGGCGTGACAAGTTGGCGCATGGGCTGCGCCTAGCGGAAAATGATGGGTTTCCACTAAATGCAAGCCTTCGTGACACATAGTGTTGACACCTAAATTTTAGCGGCCCAGTCATTTATTTATTGCATAGAAAATTAGGGGCTAATTTTATCCCTAAAAAAATATTAATTGCATAGCATGTAGGTTTAGGTTGGTTAATTTTATCCTTGAAAAAATATTAATTGCATAGCATGTAGGTTTAGGTGCATTTATTTTGCATTTGCATTTTTTGTATTTATTTATTGGACTGGTGGCAGATAGGTTCAAATTAGTAGTTTTGAGCTTTAACTTGGCAGACCAGACTAAGCTCACAAAGCGAGCAAATTGGCCTAAGCCCGTTTCTTTAATTATCTTGTGAAAAATAGAAATTTAAAATTTTTCCGGGATATAATGAATCTTTTGGATAGGGCAGATGTGAAAAGCAAATATTGCGTTTAGAAAAACACATATTGCAAAAAAGAATCTTCGTGAATATCGATTTGGAAAAATTATAAATAAAAAAAACCCTAATCGGTGGCCTATAAAAAGGTAAAATGCGTAAGGTTTCGGGGGGCCACACAATCGATACATACGACCACAATTATGAAAAGAGGACTTTGAATACACGGCACATAGAGACCTTTAGAGAGAAAAAGCCAAGAGGAGAAGTCGTGGAGGCCAGCAAATCAGAATTTCAAAACACAACCAAGAGAATACACGTGAATATAGAGGAAGGATAGGGAGGTTACGGTCAGTCATACATCCTCACGGCCACGCTTTCACCGATCTTCGTCGCCACCGTCGATATCCTTGCTGCCATCTGTTGTTGCCCAACGAAGCTGAGAAGCTTTTGCCGTGCATTGGTGTGATTCGCAAGATACATGTGAAAGAACAGGGAGGGTACATGGACAGGGGATTGGATCTAAGAATAAAAAATTCACGATTTCTCAACGTGGAGAGATAGAGAGAAACACAAGATCTGGCACAGCTCCTAAACCACGACTTGTCTACGGAATTTAGCAGTCGGCGGGGGTTTCCTTTAGTCCCCGTTCCTCGCTTAGCAGTGGTCCCGATGCCGTGCGGCTTTCCTGGCTATGCCCAAGCTCTACATCCAGGGCACCTGGTGATTTCTAGAGTTTATAATGAGTAGCCAATGCTGGTTTTGTATTCTTGGTTGAATTTTTGCAGGCTTTTTGGTGAACACAGCAGTCCTTGACGTGCCTGAGACTTCCACTGATCCAGTTATTTTGCTTTCGTTTGAATTTTTATTAGTGCAGATCTTTCTTGACCGAATCCAGTCATCGCCTCGACAATCCCATTGAATCTCCGAGCAATATTTGTCCTTCGGCAAACCCGATGAGCCATTGCCATCCTTTCCTCGAGCTTTCACTGCCGTCAACTAGCTCACAAAGCCATGCTAGGGAGGTTGTTGTCTTGCTCTTGTGACTCCATACTGCTGGCGCCACTTAACGACGAGTTCCTTGCTGCACTATCACAACACTTACGGCAAGAAAGCTAACCCACCACATTTGAGTTCTTTCCTTGTTGCAGCTAGAAGTCCCCCAGCCATGAATTCATCGTACGAGCACATCTTCAAAGATTGCAGGTTGTTTTGATTTTTGGCGGTAGAAAAACAACCTAAGTGCCATAACTTGGCACGGGAGGACACTTAAGTGCCATAACTTCGAAAATGTACACTTAAGTGCCAGTTTCAAAGTTAAATGGAATACGTAGGTGCTCTGGCAAAAATTTGGCCAAATAGCTGACATGGCAATTTTTCGACGAATTTGGTCCAACGGCATGTTTGGAAGTAGAGGAGTATTTAAGGAGATCAAGGAGCGATGAGCAAATAAGAAATGGAGCGTAGGATTTATAATTCCAAAGTCTGAGCGACCTTCAATCATATACTTGTCTTCGGTGAGCTTAAACATTTGTGATCGTGAGATAATACCAAAAGAGTGACTTAGTAAGATAGTGTAATCTATCACTAAGTGGTTGCACTCAAAGTTGTAATTTCTTGTTGATTGCATAGTGGAATTCAGCATAAGGCTGTTAGCGTGGGAAAGTGGACATAGTCTTGATCTAAGCCAAACCACTATAAATTTCGTGTGTAACATTCTCTTTCTCTTAACTCTTCATATTTAAGTCTGTTGGCTCTTATCTACATTATGTTATGAAGATTTTTAGACTTCTGTGTCAAAGTCTGAAGACTGCTAGACTTTTATGTCAAAGTCCATATTACATCAGAAGTCTATTCCATCGCATAACAGATTCTAAACATCTACAGAAATCTGGTGGCTCATTTAGTTAGACTCTGATCCTTATTCAAACTTTACCCGTAACTTATTTTATTCTGCATTTATTCGTCAATATTTCTTTTAAACACCTAATCATCCCCCCTCTAGGTGTTCATACTAACACTTTCAATTTATATCAAAGCAAAGTGCTCATTTTATTAAAGTGTTTTTACTTTTGAGCTAAAGATCTTCTATGGCTAATATCTTGGCACAAGAACTTATAAAAGAGCAAAGCAACACCAGACCACCATATTTTGATGGAAATGAATACAACGTGTGGAAAACCAAAATGAAGGCATTTCTAAGATCCAGATCCCTTGCAATGGGATGTTGTGTTAAAATGAATCAATCCCATTGTTGTGTTTACATCAAATAAGAATGGTAAAGACAAAGAAACCAAACCCCTACTCCTATGTCTCGGACGAAGATATCCAAAAGAGAAGCTCTTGATGCAAAAGCCATTTATTATTTATATTGCGCATTGTCTCTTGCTAAATATAACAGAATTTCTTTATGTGAAATAGCAAAGGAAGTCTAGGATAGGCTTCATATTACTTATGAAGGGACTGATCGTGTAAAAGAGACAAAAGTAAACTTCTTGTTTGGCCAATATGAATCATTCAAGATGAAGCCATGAGAGTCGATTGGAGATATGTTCAATCGTTTTACATAAATTGTAAACGGTTTGACGTATCAAGGTCATCCAATTTCTTCTCCAATGAAGGTCAACAAAAACTTCTGCGAGGTCTCTCAAAAGATTGGAACCATGTTAAGACCTTAATCCGAGAGACTCAAAGGATTATGCCTCTCTGTTAATGAATTGATTGGTACTCTTCAATCCTACAAAGTGGAACAAATCGTTGATGAAGATCTTGAAGGTAAGAAGTCCATCGCTTTAATATCTAACACTGATTCTGACGATACAGATTCAAAAAATAACATGGATGATGAAAAACTTGCTTTTATGATTAAGAAATTCAAAAAGCTAAGTAGAAAATGAAGCAAATTCAATGGAAGAAGATGATACAGGTAGAATCAGCAGAAAAGAACCATGAAAGGAGATGATGAATAAGAAAATATATGCTTGATGATACATTCAGACTCAAACTCAGATTTCGAATCTAAATCAAACTTAGAATCAGAGTCTAACTCTGACACAGATTCAGAATCCGATGAGGAAATCGAGGTAAGTCATTTAGCAATTCCTATCAAAGTTCTTAAGTATATAAATGAGCTTTGCTTAAATCTCAAATCTTTTCTTAAAAAGATTTCCGAACTAAAAAATGAGAATTCATGGCTTAGGCAAAAAGATCTTTCTTGAAAAGAAAATTTTGAAATTTTGCAAAAATATTTTCTACAAACAAAAGAAAAGTGAAATTTACTTGTCAAAGAAAATGATTATGTAAAAAAAAGAATTTTCAAATATTTCGACAAAATCTTCAAAGGGTTCAAAAACATTAGAGCATATAATTCCCATACAAGTGCCTTACTATAATAAGTTGTGACTTGGTTTTAATAAGGAAAGTGATTCTCTAATAGATTTTCCTAAAGTCAAGGAAAGACTTAGACAAAGGCCTCCTAGACTTGTGTATAAGAAGCATTTTCAAAAGATATTTACAAAACATGTTGGTTGAAATGTCCTTAAGTGTTCAAATTGTGGAGATTTGGAATACTTTGAGAAAGAATGTCCTAAAGTCTGGAAACTTGTTAAGATATATTGGGTAAAAGTAGCATACTCTACTAACTCTTATGGACCCAAGAAAATATGGGTACCAAAAAAATGATGAGCTGTTTTTGCAAGAAATAAAGGAAAAGAAGAAACTGGTAAGGAATGTATTTTTTATGGGCACATAATTCCCATTATGCTTGATATTCAATATATCCTTGGTTGATTGAGATTTTATGATGATCATATTTTGTTTTGTTGAAGAAAGAATCGTATGATTTGTTTCTATTATTCGTGAGTTGCGATTTGATCTAATATGTGTGATTGATTTGATATCTTTCTTAGAGATAATGCAAATTATTTTGTCTAATTTTATGCTCTCTAATTTTGTCATATTTTGCAAAGTGAAAATATGTTTTATGTGATTTTAACTTATTGTGCAAAGATATTCTTTCCTTAAATACTTTGTTATGATGAGTTTAGAAAGAATATTTGCTTATCTATGAAGATTTTATATTTTGCTCTCACAAAATGGACGGATCCAAATTGATGGATACCAAAAAGGAAATGAGTTTATTGCAGGAAATTCTTTAATGGAAGAATGATGATGGTGCAATCAGAAAAGTATTTCATGCGAAGATTTCAAGTTTGATTCGCAAAATTAGAGGAAGGAGGCTAAAAAATTCTTTTCTTGTGCAAAGTTTTTGCAAATTACTGAGGAAACCCCTTATGTGTCATACAAAATGAGGATAAAGTTAATCCAAAAGGAAAGAAAAAGAATCATGATCATCTCGAAAAGGCAACAAATTGAGGGGGAGCGTTTATCAATTGTGAAAAAAATCTTTTTGAATCGATCGTGATCTTGATTATGATGAAAGGAAGAAAAAGGTAAATGTGATAGAACTTGTGAAGTTTTACAAAATCTGGTTAGTGCATCTTTTATTACCTTTTGTCATTAACAAATCTCTTATTTATATTATCATTTTATTATGACAAAAAGGGTAAGTGAATTTTATAATCCATCCGTGATTTCTATTGAAAATTTGCTGATATATATGATCGAAGTGAGCGATAGTGCACATCTTTGATATTTGACTTACTTTGTAAAAACTGATTTTTTTTTTCTTTGAAATTGTATTTCATGCAAGATATATTTTTTATCGTTTAATATTCTCTATGTGATATCATTTCCATTATTATCGCTTTTTGATTATGACAAAAAAGGGGAGAGAATATAAATATGCATATGTGTTGATATTATTTATTGAGCTGGGATTTTTTTTTCTATATATTGTTATACTCAATCTATTTGCTATCTTCTGCTATCTTTTGATTCGAATCACACCTTTTGAAAATCTAAAATTTGACGATTGATTTATCAATATTTTAGAAAGTGTAATTACACATATGCACATTCAAAGATTGTTTTGTTATCATAAAAAAATGAGAGATTGTTAGGGAAATCCATGATGTTTTGAGGATGGCAAAGTAAATCAAAGGCTACTAACGTGTTTAATGGTTGAGTAATGACTATGTAAATGATAGAACATGTAAAAAATATTATCAAAATGTATACTTGGAAAAACTAGAAGACAGACTCCATACTGAATCTAAACTTATTCAAACTGTGTCAAGATCTTAAGGCTATATATGTTTAGAAACAGAATATGTTCAGACTTACGTCCAGATTGTAAAATCTATCTTACATCAAAAGTCTGCCCACTTTGACAAGTTCCAAACTGAATGAATGAAGACTTAATCAGACTCAGACTCTACTTCAGATGGAAAATATTCAAACTTTACTTCAGACGGAATACTCTCAAACTTTACATCCAGAATGACACATAAGTCTAGAACATGACAAGGTCCAGAATAGACTCAATTTGAAGAGTTTGAACTCGTTCTAGACTTTACAAAGTCTACTTCTCCCGAAGAGGTTCAGACTTCTAGAGAATAGCAACAAGTTCAGAACGTAGCAGATTCAAAACGAAGCATGTTTAGAATGAAACAACTTGACAGAACGTAACACAAGCCACAAACATATAATAGCTAGTGATCCGATTTGAATTCTACATCAAGATTGATTTGATTGACTCAATCTAATTGATTGAAAATTGGATCTTGAAGATAAGAACTTTCTATACAAAGAAACTCTATTTATGGAAACCAAGATTCTGTTTGTATGGGCGATCATAATCAATTTGGGATTCTACTTCTATCACTCAATGGCTACCAAATCTTTTAAATACAAATATGTCCAATTAGTAGATTGGAAGATGATCCTCTAAGATACTGTCCAATGGCTAGTTTAGAAGTGGATGAGTATTTAAGGAGATCAAGGAGCGATCAGCAAGTAAGAGATGAAGCATAAAATTTAGAATTCCAAAGTCTGAGCGACTTTCAATCATACATTTGTCTTTGGTGAGCTTAAATATTTTTTATCGTGAGAGAAATACCAAAAGAGTGACTTAGTGAGAAAGTGCGATCTATTACTAAGTGTTTGCATTCAAAGTTGTAATCTTTTATTAATTGTATAGTGGAATCCAGTAGAAGGTTGTTAGCATGGGAAAGTAGATGTAGGTTTGATCTAAGCCGAACCGCTATAAATTTCGTGTGCAACATTCTTTTTTTTATTATTTTAAACTCTTGATATTTAAGTATGTTGCTCTGATCTACATCTTGTTCTAAAGATTTCCAGACTTTTGTGTCAAAATCTGAAGATTGTCAGACTTTTATGTCGAAGACTACCAGACTTTTATGTCAAAGTCTATCTTACATCAGAAGTCTGTTCCATTGCATAATAGATTCTGAACATCTATCAGAAACCTGGTGGCTCGTTTAGTCAGACTTTGATCCTTATTCAGACTTTACTTGCAACTTATTTTATTTCGCATTTATTTGTTAAGATTTCTTTTAAACACTTATTCACTCCCGCTCTAGGTGTTTATACTAGCACTTTCAGAGATAAGGGTTCTTGGCTGGACGATGCCAAAGTCCCGCGTCAGGAGTTTTATAAATCCTCGAGTTCCTGTGACTGGGCATCTACATTGATTTGGAAACCTTCATATATTGATCATGGCTGAAGAAATTTGTGATTAGAATTTAGTCATTTCCGATCCACTTACCAACTAGCTGGGACCAGGTCACCCTCCGATGCAAATTCTCAAGAAGAGATGACACAAGGCCATTTAGGCAAATGAATCAGAATCCACTATATAGTCGATTCGGAAGTCTTTAAATTATAAATTAAGTTTTTCTCATAATCACCCCCGACCCGATGCATAAATGACAATGTTTATTTTCCTGAAAATATGGTGAAACAACCTTTCGGCAAAAAATTGAGATGTCAACGTCGCTCCCTTCCTCTACCGCCATCTCTTGGTCCTGTCTTCACTTTGACGCACTTGCGTGAAGTGCCAGCAGCGACGCATAAGCGCCGTCAGGTATCTTCATCAGAGTGTCGTGCCTTCCCTGCTCGGCAATGGCTCCATTCTTTACAACCGCAATTATGTCCGCATTCTTTATCGTCGTAAGGCGGTGAGCCACAACTACAGTTGTCCGATTCACCATAACCCTGTCTAGTGCCTCTTGCACAATGCTCTCTGATTCTGCATCCAACGCACTCGTCGCTTCATCAAGCAGAAGTATCTTAGGATTCTTCACAATGGCCCGAGCAATAGCTATCCTCTGTTTCTGTCCCCCCGATAATTGCACTCCTCGCTCCCCAACTGATGTATCATAACCTTGAGGCAGGGAAGATATGAAGTTGTGTGCATTTGATGCCTTTGCGGCGGCAATGATCTCATCCTCAGAGGCGCCACCTTGTTTACCGTAAGCAATGTTGTCACGGAGTGTTTCATTGAAGAGTATAGGCTCTTGGCCTACCAAACCCAGCTGTTGTCTCAGCCAACTCAGCTTGAACTTTTGAATCAGCACACGATCTAAGAACACATGGCCAGAATCAGGATCATAGAATCTCTCTAAGAGACTGATCACTGTCGATTTCCCACTGCCGCTTTCTCCAACTAAAGCAACCGTCTGTGAGAAAAAGTTTCACGGTTCAGTTTATTAAGGTGTACTGGAACTTTTAATGTTACGCAACTGTGCAAGTGTCTGAGATATTAACGATAAATTCCATCTTCAGTCTAACATAAGCATGTTCAATACCTATAAAGTAGATAATTTTCTTCTCCATGGAATTCTACTGTTTCTGAAAAACTAACACAGAGAGAGAGAGAGAGAGAGAGAGAGAGAGAGGCTTGTTGCTGACACCTTGCCGGCGGGGATGGTCAAGGACAAGTCTTTGAAGATTTGGACGTCTGGTCTTGTTGGATATGTGAAACTGACATGTTCCAACTCTATCTTTCCAGTTACATTCTCGAGCACAATTCCTTCATCGTTGCTAGAGTCTATCTGAGGCTTGCTATCCAAAATTGAAAAGATAGAAGCAGCTGAATCTTTGGCCTTGTTAGTGTCTGGGGCCAACGTGCTGCTCTGGGAAACCCCATACGCTGAAATAGTTAAAGCATAGAACACCTGCAGGTCTCGATTGTTAGTATTATATCAACCTGAAAAGGATTATCACTTAAAAGAGAGGGCCCCAGAAGAAGAATGTAACCCCAAAAATTTTGACCTTGAAAACTTCTGGAAAGGTTGCTTTCCCATGTTGCACCAGTATAGCTCCGATGTAGAACAAGAACGCATTTGTGCAGTAGATCGCAAGGAAGGAGAAGCCATATCCAATCCCACTCACAAGCCCAAGCCGGACTCCCTGCTCCTTTGGGCCATCACATTTCTCTTCATACAAATCCATCACCTTGCTCTCCGCACAAAAGGATGCCACCGTGCGGATGCTACCGACCGCATCGTTCGCCACTTGACTAGCTTCCTCATACTTCTCCTGAAGGTGGGAATACAGAAAAAGTCATGTGAAATCATACGTGACATGTAAACAATCAGGACCATTGGAAACGCCAGACAGACCTTGGCATCTGCACTGAACCCCTGCAAGAATTTAGCTTGGATGAATCCTTCAGCGAGTATCAAAGGCGACACTGCAATAACTATGAAAGCCAATATCCAGTTTGCTATGAATGCTATGAGCAATCCGGCCATGACTGTTGCTACATTTTGGACAATCAGAGCTAATGCATCTCCAACTATACTCCGCATTGTTGATGCATCAGTAGACAATCTCGCACCAACTGCACCACTACAGAGTTTAAAAGAAAAGAAGAAATAATTAGGACGTTTCAATGGTGCATAACCTCTGAATTTGTAGAATACAGGATAATTAAAACAAGCTATAATGAGGGAAGGGCAGAAGTATGACAGTAAATCTAGCATACCTTGAGTTAGCAGGATTATCAAACCAACTAATTTGTTGGTGTACAACTTTCTGAAAAGTCATGTACCGTATCCTTTTAATTAACTTGCCACCAGCAATGCCAAAAAGATAGTTCTGAATCGGCACGAATACTAAAATGATGCATCCCAGACCGACATAAATGAGTGCCCAGAATTTGGAATCTCTCTTCAGTTGGTCAGCAGGTTCATAGAACATTTTAATAGCAGAGGACAACAAGAGTCCAGATATTGGAAACACCACTCCATGTACTGAGGCAGCAAGGGATGCAAGAACCAGTAACGGAAACTCAGGCTTATTCAAATATGCAAGACGTCTGATGGATACACTCTGACGCTTCTCATTGTCCAGTTCAGTTCTCTCGTTCTGTTCCTCCTCTTCACCCATCCTAATGAGAGTAATTGGACCAGGAACATCAAAGCTGAGAGCAAAGGAGTGGCGGCTTCCTGATGAACCTCTGCTTATAGATGTTCTCATGGATGGTCTACCAGATGCATTTCTGCTAATGGTTCTAACCGGTGCCTTGTTGACTTCAAAACTTGCATCCAGTTTAGTATCTACTGGGCCAAGTTTCTCTTCAGTGGCTTTATTTCCTTTTTGCAAATGGATAAGCTGCGAATAGCCCCCCTCGGGGTCTCTGATCAGCTCTTTGTGAGTTCCTGAATGTAGGATTTGAGCATTTCAACGTGAATTAATTGCGAAAGAGATGATAAGAATATGTTAGATGAGGTTGAATTATTAGTTTACCTTGCTCCACTATTTTGCCACGGTGCACAACTGCAATGATGTCTGCAGTTCTGATGGTTGTCAAGCGATGTGCGACTATAACAGTAGTTCGGTTTGTCATAACATTCTCCAAGGCATCTTGAACGACTCGTTCTGACTCTGCATCAAGCGCACTTGTTGCTTCGTCAAGTAGGAGGATTCTCGGGTTCTTTAGAATGGCCCTTGCTATGGCGATTCGCTGCTTTTGTCCACCAGATAATTGTGTTCCATGCTCTCCTACCATTGTGTCAAGCCCCTGCAGACATATTTGACCGTCAAAAAATCCCCCTGAAACATCTCATCGGAATCCTACAATAGAGTTATGAAATGAAAATAATCTTTCTGTTCATCTGCTTGATGGCTTTCCTGATTATCATGATTAGTGAGAACTTAGACAAACATCAGTGGTATTGTATGACAAAATTCTCTACCTTTGTATCGTTATGGAGGAATAAGCATATTGTAATCATATCTTATTTTTTTCACCAAAAAAAACAAAAAAAAAACCTTATTTTCGGTGCCAAGTCGAAGCTCTGTTTTAAAGAGTTCTTTTCATTGCCTATACTTGTATAGTCGTTCGAAGTTCAACTCATAAGAACAGGTACCTTCGGCAGCTTGTCAATAAATGTTGCAGCATTGGCAAGTTGAATCGTTTGTCTGATTTCCTCATCAGTTGCATTTTCCTTTCCATAGGCTATGTTCTCTCTTATCGTAGTTAAAAACAAGACCGGTTCCTGACCCACTAATCCAATTTTCTCCCTGATCCATTTAAGCTGAAGATCCTTCAAATTGATGCCGTCAATAAGTACTTCACCAGAATCAGGATCATAGAATCTCTCGAGCAAGCTGATCACTGTGGATTTCCCACTGCCACTTTGACCGACTAGAGCTGCCGTTTTGCCGCTCGGGACTTTCAAAGAAATTCCAGCAAAGATTTGCACATCTGGCCTCGCAGGGTACCTAAAATGAACATTCCTAAGCTCAATGTCGCCTTTTATATCTTCCAATATCATTCCTGAGGTGTCATAGGAATCAATAAGTGGTTTTCGTTCAATGGTCTCAAACATCTTGTACGCTGCGGCTTGTCCTGATGCAAATGCATTTAGGCAAGGAGATGTCTGGCCCAGCGACCTACAAACAAAGAAATGTTCATCCCAGAAAGATGAGAATGCCTTGTGGATATTTGCGAGCTGAAATAAAAGGAAACAGTAAGAAAGGAAGTGCTCACATTCCTCCAACCAAGAGGGCTGTTATGATATTGATGATTTTCCCACCATTGTATCCTTTCTCTATGATTAATTTCGATCCATACCACACGGCAAGTCCATAAGTCCACAACACAATTAGCATAATAACTCCAAGTCCTATGCCTGAGACAAGCCCTTGGTTCACGGTAGATTTATATGCAACTTCCAGCTTGCTGTCATACTTTTCTAGCGCTCTCTTTTCACCCGTGAAGGATGCAACCTTGTGATGAAAAAGAAAGTAGATTATTACTGGGACAAAAGGTATATCCTAGCAATACCTAATGGCATATAATTTATTTGGGTTCATAAATCTCTCTACAACTTACAGTCCTAATGGCCCCGACTGTCTGTTCCACAACATTTCCAGCTGCTGCATAGGCAATCTGTCCTTGACTTGTCATTTTAGACATGATCAATGAAATAGCCCCTCCAGCAATCACAATGAGAGGAATGCAAGAGAGAAGAACCGAGGAGAGAAGCCAGCCTCTCGTAAAAGCAACTACAAAACCTCCTAAGAATGTCGTCATGAGTTGTACAAATTTTCCAACCTATGAGTTGCAAATGAAACTTCACAAGTCAATTTAGGGCATATGACAATAGTTTAGCAATCATCCTGTTATTCCTGGTACAATTAAAAAAGGGAAAATAAAAAGCATGAACCCTTTCTCTACCTTTTCCCCCATTGCATCCTGAATGAGAATGGTGTCTCCTGACATCCTCCCAATGACTTCTCCAGTCGTTGTTTCGGTGTCAAAGTAGGAAATGTCTTGTCTGAGTATTGTTTTCAGGTACAAGCCTCGAATCCGCGTCGCTTGCCTCTCTCCAGTAATCATCCAACAAGCTACCTCTGCGACACATACAGTAATTAATCCTTTAATTACAGATCTCGCGGAGAACTTAGATAAGGTAAGAAACATCAAAAAAGAAAACATGACCGAAGAACCCAAAACTAAACAAGTATTACAGGGGTGTCATGCTACACCCTATGTTACTGTCAGTGATGATTTCTGCCTAAACCTGCAACAATATGGATAAGATTCTGAAATCACATCAAAGAGAGCATAACTTCCTTTTGATTCCCCACTTATGCAATCAAGAGAAAAACCAAGCGAATTGACCTTGCATAGACATAAGTAATATTAAAGAACAGTTGCGAAGACAGAATCAACTGCACTTACGGAGAAAAGAAGCGACTGCCGAACCGAGAGCCAAGTACAAAAACCAGACGGCCGCCTGAAAATCAATGAGGTATTATCTTTGATCACTAGTAATATTAATTAACATAGAAAAGGGAAATAAAGACTTTTCTAGTATTTAATATTGTGGCATCCTGGTCAGGATTGTGCATAGTAACTTTGCTGCGATTCAGAATCAAAACTTTTTCTTCTCAGCCATAAGATTAATTCGGTGGTGGTGAAATTGACTGTAAGACACATACACCAGCAAAATTTTAACAAAAAAGCCACGCCATCATGATAATTTTTTTTTTTCGGATAATATAAATAAATATGTATTAAATATGCTCATGTCATGGCCAAGAGTTTCTATAGCTAAAGCACCGTGCATTTTCAAGGAGGACCTCCTGAGATCACTGTGTTTCGCACAAGAGAGCTTCTAGAACATTCTAAGGGCGGGCGATACAATAATTGTGCTGAAGTCTAGAACTCTCCTACCATTAGTGTCGGTAGTTGGTAGGTTGGGCGGTACAATCACCTCCGCCAGATGGAATCTCGATTAATGATTGTAATCAGAGGGCTCAAGTATAAGAGGGGGTGTCCTCCCTCTGATTTGTATCCATCGAACTATTCAATAATCAAAAAGCCAATTTCTCTCTTCCAAAGCTCTCTCTCTGGAAACTTACTTTATCTCTCTACGATCCAGCTTGGCTTAGGCGCCCAACGATCTGAGTCGATCCAAAAGAGTCATTGTACGGTCACAATCCCAATTGATCGGCCCGTGACACTTGACTAATTTAGATACCAATTTTATGTAATCAATGAATACATTCTTGTTAATCTGCCAAACCTAGGACTAAAGAACAAGAGCTAAATACAATATGAATATACCTTCGAGACTTCCTTAACAATGTGATCACGGTTGGTGGAGCCGAAAGATTGGATGATCTCGCCGAATATGATTGTTAGGAGAGGCTGCGAGAGCCCGTTTGCTATGGCGGCCACACTACCGACAACCATGTAAAGGACATCCAGGCGGTCCGCGAAGACAAACAACTTAAAGAAGGACACTTTCTGCTCATTCCCTTTATTTCGATCGCCACCTCGTGGTAGCTCCGATGAATTTTCGTCTTTGTTCATGGCTTCTCTTGCTCTACAAAAATGAACAGCCTTTTTGTTAAAGATCGACAAAGAAGAAGAAAACCACCAACAAAAAGAAAAAAGAAACTGAATGAGGCAATGCAGACATAATGGAAACTCGGAAACGCAAAAGGACCAGAGTTACTTGGAACAAGCAAAACGAGGGAAAGCAAGACTTTGGATCTTCCACCAAAAACATTCCCGGTCTCATCCGAATCAATCACCAGGTGCTCTTGTCTTAGGAGTGAAAGAGAGAAATACGATGGCCAACATGCATTGTCGAGATGGAGAGAGAGAAATACGTACCAATTTCGTGAGGCAGGCGATGGGGAGAGAGAAATACGTACTGATTTCGCGAGGCAGACGCTAGAGAGAGAAAGACAGAAAGACAGGGGGAGAGATAGAGAGAGGGAGGTTCTTCTTCTTCTTGTTCTTCGGTTTGTGAGAACTAGGAAGAGGCTTACAGAGAGAGTATGGTGAAGCTTAGCGTGTATATGTAAGTTTGTGATTTTATGAAGACGGTCGGCGGTGTCGTGCGTGACAGTCCTTATCCTCCTCAGTCAAAGCTTTCTTTCCCTTTCCATCTTCACTAAAGAAAAATTACCCAAAAAGGAAAACTTCTGACCCATTTCGGCAAAAAATATGTTCCTGTATCAAAGCCTTCAGTGCAAGCGCTCTCTTTAATTTTCAAGTATTTATACACTTGCTGAAATTGAGCATAGACTTTTGCAGGTTTGAAGCATTTATAGTAAGATGAATCCCCATTGGTTTTTTAATAAGATCTCCATGCGTTAATAGTAAGGTGAATTGAGCATAGATTTTTGTAGGTTTGAAGCATTTATAGTAAGATGAATCCCCATTGGTTTTTTAATAAGATCTCCATGCGTTAATGCTTTACTTTTTGGAACTTTGCTTCTAGAAGATGCTCTTGATGTATTAAGTTCAATTTAAGTTGAAGACGCTCTTAAAAGAAATGTGGGGTCTTGAATTTGCGTGTAAACCCTAAAAAATTGCCGAAATGAGGATCTATGCAAGGTCCATGTAATGTATGTATGTATACAGCATAGCGTTTGATAAGGAGAACCCAATATATATCTTTTGTGTTATGAAATACATAAATGAATATTCATTATATTCATCTTATTTAATATACTTATTATGGTACATTTGTATCTTATATTCTAAGTACATATCCTTATACTATGAATGTTCATCTTCATATCCAATATATGTTTTATTCAATACATTGATATTAGGGATAAGTGCATCATTATTTTCTTACAAATAGGAACTTAGTTTTTGTCATAGATATAAAGTGATATAGTGAAAATAAAATTTTCTCATTTGGCTTTCTCTACAATCTTTGGTATCTGGCTTTCTCTACTCAATCTCTCTATTCTCTCTATTATATATTTGCAACGTAATATTTTACAACACGTTATCAGCGCGAAAATCTACCAACTGAGTAAGTAATTTTTGCAAGGTATGTGTTCTTTTTATTTTCATTAATCAAGTTATACTTCATCTTTTCCTATCAATTCTTCATTTTTATTTTTCTTGACCCGAAGCCAATTTCAAATCTAAAAGTATCATTATGGTCCTGAAGTAGCGGTTGATATATGAAAATCCTTTTAAACCCTTTTAATTAATTTAATGATTTATTTTTGCAAAGATTATGACAAATATTGAAAAGCCCAAATTACACATCCTGAAAATGAGTGGAAAAAAATTATCTATTCTGGTGCCTTGACATGGAAATGCACCTACAAGGGTAATGTCTCACTAATGCAATTACAGAGGATGGAACCTCAAATGTAAAAGATAAAACAAATGCACTGATTTTTATTTGACGTTATTTGCATGAGAGCCTGCAAACTCAATATTTATCCATTCGAAACCCTCAGATCTTGTGGAGGAGGTTGAAGAATAGGTATGATCATACCAAGACTGTTATCGTCCCTCAAGCACAACATGACTGGCAAAATCTCAAACTGTAAGATTTTAAATCAATGTTTGACTATAACTCCGCTTTATTTGATATTTTTTCTTGGCTTGAGTTATGTGGTATCAAACTCACTAATGTAGAATTGTTAGAGAAAAATTTCTCCACCTTCCATGATTCGAATATTGTATTGCAACAGCAATACCGGCAGCGTTAGTTTATCACATACTTTGAATTAATTTCCGTGCTCCTCACTACCGAGCAAACTAATGAATTGCCGCTCAAAAATCATGATCTTATACCTGCTAGCTCAAAAGCATTAGCTGAGGCACATGCTAACTCTGAGAAAAATACTTGTCATTTTAAGGGTTATAAACATAGGCAAGAACATAATTCTAGAAGAGATGGCAAGAAATTTAACCACCCTAAGAAATCTAACTTTGGCCCGAATCATGGCAAAGAAAAGAAGTTAAAGAATGTGATTAATGAAAGTATTTGTCATCGATGTGGCATAATTGAGCACTAGTCACGTACTTATTGTACGCCAAAGCACTTTGTTAATCTATAGCAGGCATATTTAAAAAATATGGGCAAGCATGATGAATCTCATGCCATTAAAATCAATTCTACTACCATAACCATTGTTGTGACCAACAATATTTCTGTTGGTGGAACTCCTCTTACTCCTGAAGTAGTAAATGCATCCTTGGATATCTATGATTTCTTTGAGGACCTCTGATTACTTTGATGAGGCATCAGACTAGTGGATGATAACTTGGATTTTGAATTTTATGATTATAATAATTTCTTTTCTAGTTGTCTAAATGTATTACATTTTATTGTTCTCTAATATGGTTATGTAATATATATATATATATATATATATATATATATATATATATATTTTATTTTTAAATTTTATATGACTAATATGCAAATTTTATGATATTTGACACCTGAAGTTGTCAACATAAATAATGAAAACCGAGCAAAATGAAGATATTTGTTTGCTTGATAGTGCAACAACACATACCATATTTCATAGTAGACACTTTTTCTTGAGTATGACATTGCGTAAGGCATAAATCCATACAATATCAGGTCATGTTCCAATTATTAATGGTTTGAAAATGCTACAATTGTTTTGTCAAATGGCACCATCCTATGTATTGAGGATGCGTTTCTAAGCAATAGATCAAAAATAAATCTGCTTAGTTTCAAAGATGTACGCCGTAATGGGTATCGTATTGAAACTATTTATGAACAAGATAAGAAATATATTGGCATTACTTCTTATAAAATGAGCCTAAAAACCATCCATGAGAAGCTAGAAACTTCTTCTATGGGTTTGTATTGTGTCATGATTAAGGCTGTTAAAACCTATGCCATCACATCCTAGAGTTTGGTGAACCCAGATCACTTCGGACTATGACGTGATCGCCTTGGTCACCCTGGCGCTTCAATGATGCATAGAACAATTCAGAATACAAAATAACACCTTTTAAAGGATACAAAAGTATTGTTATTCAACGATTATAATTGTGAGACTTGTTCATATGAAAAACTTATTATCAAACATTCCATAACAAAGGTTAATCTTGAATCCCATTTATTCTTGCAAAGAATCCAGGATGATATTTGTGGACCAATACAGCCACCAAGTGAATCATTTCAATATTTTATGGTACTAGGGGACGCATCCTATAAATGGTCCCATATTTGCCTATTCACTACACGCAATGTCACATTTGCACGTTTACTTGTGCAAATTATAAAGTTTCGGGCACAATTCCCTAATTATCCAATTAAGAGCATAAGGATGGATAATACTGATGAATTTATATCAAAGAGTTTTGATACCTATTGTGCTTCACTCGGAATCGAGGTTGAGCACCCAATTGCAGTTGAGCGCTTGGTTGCATATGTTCATACTCAAAATGGATTGGCAGAATCCTTAATTAAACATATCCAAATCATTGCTCGTACTCTATTATTAAGAACGAATCTCAACGATATAGCATGGGGTCATGCAATTTTGCATGCGGCGGCCCTATTACGCCACACTGCTAGTCTTTTACAATCTCCCCTTCAAATTATTCTTAGTTATGAACTAGATATTTCAAATTTATACACATTTGATTGTGCAGTACAGGTGCCTGTAGCATTGCCAAAAACAACAAAAATGTGTCCCCAACGCCGTTTGGACATTTATGTTGAGTTTAATTCACCGTCCATCATTAGGTTCTTAGAACCAACTTTCGGTGATCTTTTTACTACTAGATTTGCAGATTGTCATTTTGATGAGACTAGGTTTTCATCAATTTGGACACATACAACTTCTATAAGTGCAAAAAAAAAAAAAAAAACCAATTAAGATTTTCTATTGGAATGAAAAAAATTTATCTCAATTAGACCCAATGACTCCTAAGTATGAAAACGAGATGCAGCACATAATCTATTTACAGGCTATGACCAATAGACTTCCTAATGCATTTAATGATGCTACTAAGGTAACAAAGTCCCATATTCCAGCTGCAAATGCTCCAGTTAGGATAGTTGTTCCCAAAGGATAAGCTAAAATGGATCAAAATCCCCTGCACTTGAAGCGTGGTAGACTGATAGAATCAAAAGATACTTTTCCTTGAAAACAAAGGGGAAAGAATTAGAAATCCGCTCCAAAAGAGCCTAACGTTGTGCTTACTCCCAACGAGCTTATTGCCCTTGAAGAGGCGCAAACCAATGAAAGGAACACCAACCCCAGGAAGACTGAGAATTCTATTACGGATTGTAATGAAATTTGGAATCAAAATAAAATCATTATTGATGATATTTTTGCATTCTCAGTTGCTCATAAAATTATGGATGATGATTGTGAACCGCAATCTATTATTGAATGTTGTCAAAGGCAAGATTGGCCTAAGTGAGAGGAAGCCATTAAGGCTGAATTAGATTCCTAACTAAACGAGAGGTTTTTGGACATATAACTCGAATTCTCGATTATGTAAAGCCCATTGGATATAAATGAATATTTATCTTAAAACGAAATGAGAAAAACAAGGTTGTCAAGTATAAAGCCTAACTTGTTGCCCAAGGATTCTTCTAAAGACCTAGAATTGATTATAATAAGACATATTCACCTGTGATGGATATGATTACATTTTGTTTTCTCATTAGCCTAGTACTCTCTGAAAGATTGGAAATGCGTCTTATGGACGTTGTGACAACATATCTATATGGCTCATTCTCATTAAACTCTAATATTTATATGAAAATTTCCAAGGGATTCAAAATGTTCGATGCATGCACTCCCTGCAATTTGTTCTTAATAAAATTGCAAAGATCTTTGTACGGGTTAAAGCAACTCGATTGCAAAGATCAATGCCTAAGTGAGTACCTAATTAAGAAAAGGTACAAGAATGATCCTATCTACCCATGCGTGTTTATTAAGAAATTATAAACCAGTTTGCTATTATAGCAGTTTATGTCGACAATATAAATTTAATTGGAACTCCACAAGAGTTAGCTAAAACTGCTGAGTATTTGAAAAGGGAGTTTGAAGTTAAAGATTTGAGTAAAACCAAACTTTTTCTTGGTCTAGAGCTTGAGAATAAAGTAAATGGAAAAATCGTCCATCAATCAACATACATTGAAAGATTACTTAAACGCTTCAAGATGGACAAGGCTCACCCATTGAGCACCCCTATGGTTGTAAGGTCTCTAGATCCCCAAAAGAACCCGTTTCGTCATAAAAAAATCTGATGAAGAGATACTTGATCCTAAAGTATCATATCTCAATGCAAATGGAGCTTTACTGTACTTAGCACAATGTACGAGACTAGATATCACTTTTGCAGTAAATTTATTGGCACATTTTAGTTCTGAGCTAACTCGGAAACACTGGAATGGAATTAAACATATTTTATGTTATCTCCATAGAACCATAGATTTGGGATTATATTATTCCAAGGATTCCACTAACTCTGGTTTAGTTGGATATGCTGATGCTGGATATATATTTAATCCACATAAGGCTCGCTCTCAAACTAGTTATTTATTTTGTTATAACGACACCACTATTTCCTGGCGTTCTACGAAGCAATTGCTAGTAGCTACATCCTCTAACTACTATGTGATTATTACTTTATATGAAGCTATAAGAGAGTGCATTTGGTTAAGATCTATTATAACGCATATTCATAATTCTTGTTGTTTAATACCGGTTATAAATTCTCCCACTATAATTTATTAAGATAATGCTACTTGTGTTACACAAGTTAGGAGATGATATATCAAAGGTAATAGGACCAAGCATATCTTGCTGAAATTTTTCTATACTCATAAACTCCAAGAAAGTCAACAAATTAATGTTAAACAGATTTGATCCATATATAATCCTGCAATTTTTTTTACCAAATCATTGCCAACGTCAACCTTTGAGAAATTAGTATATGGCATTACATTGCACTCTTTTTTTTCTTTCTGTCCAATTTTTTCCCACAAGGTTTTTCTGGCTTAAACCTTTTAACGAGGCAATTAATGCATCCATAAAATGGAGAGATCATAAAATTTGTGCTCTGTACTCTTTTTCCCTTTTGTCTGGTTTTTGTCCCATTGCGTTTTTCCAGCTTAAGGTTTTTAATGAGGCAATATCATTTGATGAACATTCGTAATATAACAAATACAATTAATATTCAAGAGAGAGTGTTATGAAATACATGAATAATTTAAATACATGAATAAATATTCATTACATTCATCTAATCTAATGCAATTATTATAGTACATTTGCATTTTATATTCTAGGTACATCTCCCTATACAATGAATGTCCATCTCCCTATCCAATGCATGTATTATTCAATACATTAATATTAATGATAAGTGCATCCTTATTTTCTTATAAATAGGAGCTTAGTTTTTGTCATAAATATAAGGTGATATAGTGAAAATAAAATTTCCTCCTCTAACTTTCTTTACGATCTTTGGTGTCTGGTTTTCTCTACTCAATCTCTCTATTCTCTCTATTATATATTTGCAAAGCAATATTTTACAACATTTTGGAGTCTTAATTGATAATAAAACCCAAATATTGAAAAAAGAATGTATGCATACAGTATAACAATGATTGGGTCCCAATTTCACCAAAAGCGCACTTCCCAAAAGCTCTGGAAAAAATAATTTTCGAGGAGTAGGACCAATGATGGTTGGATTGTAAAAATAACATATCTCAATCATCCGTCGAAAACCTTTGAAGTATTTATATAATACGTACGTCATCGTGTTTGTACAAAAAGTACGACAACATGAATTATTGTCTGAGAATTTCAGGACGATAAAATTCTTGAGAGATCATAAATTTCATTAATTGAGTATAAAAAAAATGGAAACAAAATTCCAACAAAGAGTAGGTAATTTATATGGGGAGGCACTATTTCCACCCCCATCTTGACTAAGAAACTCCTTTTTTCCTAATTAACTTATCGAAATACCCTCCTTTCTCTCTTAAATTTATTGTTTCTTTTTTTATTAGGCTAACTCACGAAATTGCCTTTATTTCTATCACATCTCACATTAGTTTCACAATACAAATAATCCATAACACCCTACTATCATTTTACAATGCATCTTGTTATCACTCTGCCTAGTATATGGTCCCATATCTTCAATCCCAAGATATTTCTATTCAAGACAGCTCATGAACACGACTAATTGCCTTTTTTCATCAAATGGTATGAGCAAAACTATATTCCAGATCAAAAATCAAAATTCAATTTAATTATTTAGCTGAGCTTTATCAAAGATGGTGCTGAAAAAATTGATCAAAATATGAAAAATGTTAATTTGTTAGAAGTATGAAAATGTCAAACATATCTATATTTAGGTCATACCTGAATATTAACACAAGATAAGCTTATAAAGGAGAAAACTGCTTGCCGTTCTAACCCTACAACGAAGAAAGTAATCAATATCGATTGAAAATTCAATTTCCTATCAAGTTAATTAAAACTTTAGAATATACTTAAAACTATCTTATGAAAACATTTGATGTACCTTTGAAAGTGAAGAAGGTGTAATTAAATTATCCACTCTCATCTTGCAATTTTTATTAAAACACAGAAAGCTCAAAAGAAAGCACGAACTAGTGATGCTTATCTTTAAAAACCTACAAACATTTTCCAGGAAAACACTCACAATGTCAAAACCGGCTAGATAATTTGATCGAATTTAAATTTTCAACTTTGGAGTAAAGTTTCCCTTAGACTATTTGATAAAAAAAAAAATACAATTTATAAGCCGTCAAAGCTAAAAAATTCTAACATTCTATGCAATTTTTGTAATTAAAAATATGAGATCATAAAATAAAATTAACTACATTCTCTAAACAAAGTGCTAATAGAATGTAGAATAAAATAATATCTTGTTGGGTAAAATTCAAATTTATGTTGTCAAGTTGATCGGATAAGAGAGATATTAGAAATAAAAGGCATTTTTGTGGATTAGCCTGATAAAAAAAATGGGTTAGCCTAATAAAAGAAGAAACAATAAATTGATGAGAGAGGGAGAGATGAGGGTATTTTGGTAAGTTCAATGGAAAGAATAAGTATTTTAGCCAAGATAGTGGGAGAAATAATGCCGCCCTTTATATGGAAGGAAAAAAAAGGGAGGAAGAAGAGAGTTCGTTTCATCTTTTTGATAAAATGTATGGCTAGCAATCGTGCTCTCTCCCATGAATTGCATTGGCCCTAGAAATTTGTCTTTCAGAAGAGAGAACAGGAACGAATCTCTTCGTCTTCTCCTCCAAAGGGAGCAGCATTTAAAGATCACGTACGGAAACAGAAACGCCGGTGAATCAGGAGGAATAGGGTCAAAATTAGTGTTGACGCGGGAATGTGAAGAAAGTGGTATATGCAAATCTTGACGACTTGGCTGGTCAAAGACGTCGATGACCTTTTTCACGTAGGTTTCCAAATCTTAGGACCCCCTTAGCTGGTTTGCACTCTCTTTAACACCCGGGCATGCGTGCTACAAAAAATCAAGCGATTAATAGGTTGAAAATTATAAAAGAAAACTTTTAAAAAGTACAAATAAATCTTGAAATTTATCAAATTAATTCAATCGAATCCTTCCATTGATTATCTTTTTTGAAAATTTAAGGACTCAATTAAACTTTTGTAACAAGTTTTAGGATTTATTATATTTTTTGAAAATTTTATAACTTGATTATATTTTTATGATAAATTTTAGGATTTTCAATAAACTTATCCTAAAAATCAAAGTGTGAGTTGTTCGAGAGAATATGCTTAAAGGTACAAATTAGCGAGATGGGGCTTTTGAATTCGTTTCGAGAAGGCAATATATTTATGGGATTGGTAGATTATTCTTTGGACTTTTGAAATTACATCGATTTTATTATTACAATATTTCATTGTTATGCTTGAGTCGTACGGTTCGGACATACCATCTTCGCTCCACCTTGCACCCTATCTCTGTCCTCGACAAAGATAAATAAAAGTAGGGAAGATGTATGGGTAATTCCTTTTTAATTCTCATGTGCATAATGATGGTGAAAGATACAAAAAGATAGTAAAAATGAGCACATGAAGCCTCGCACTCACTTCCAAAAACGACTGGCAATAGCAATCAAGCAAATGAAATAACATTGATCATTAATTTATGAGCTATTATCGCGTCTACTACCGGTGCAAATTTATATTTTGTACATTCATTATTGGATCAAGCTAAAGAAAGCCACATTCTTCCCCGTTCATAAGGAAAATTGCGAAAATCATCTTGAGATTGACATTTATCAAAAGTAACTTTCAATAGCTAATGTAGAACATACTTTCCTCAAAAGGAGCAAGAAGCCTATAATAAGCCATTACATTCACAAGTCAGCTTTCTCAGTATCTTTTGGATGGCAAGTATAATTGACTCTGTACTTAGCCTTACAAATTTCTACATTTCATGCAACACAGACTCAGCATAGGCATCCAAATTTTTTGTTTCTCTCTTGCTCATTGCATTTTAAGGCGAACCGAGGATAGGTAATTCAATTAGAAATGCATGGTTTTGTATATCTAGTTTGACAAACAGCCTAGTTACTGATGAAAGTAATTTGAAGATGAAATGCTCGCAACTTATGCATGGAAGAGAAAAAATAGACAGACTTGTAGACTTATTTTACCTTCACAAAAAAAAAAAAAATACAAGACTCCCCTATTTATAGACTTGTTATATGACATTTACCTCTTCCTAATAGATAAATCTAGCGTTCCAAATAAGATCTGGAAACTAACATTCCGAATAAGATCTAAAAACTAACAAAACAATCACCATATTTCACCTTATCTCTAAAAACAATCACCATACCTGAAAATACGAATAGATTCATTAAAGATAACAACGAACAAACTCATTAAAAATAACGATGCAAATATGACTCTTCTTCAATGTAGATACCAAATAGTTATTGACATTGATGAATTTGATTTAATTTCTAACACTCCCCCTTAAACCAAATTCTCTTCCATCGATCATTTCAAGCAAGCTTTTGAACTTTCGAAAAACATCGATCTTGAGAGGTTTGGTAAAAATGTCTGCCACTTACCTCTCATCTTGCAATACTTCAACCTCATTTTCTTTAACCTGTCTCAAAGAAAGTGATATCGAACATCAATATATTGCTTTGTTCATGAAAATTTGGGATTTTCGCCAATGTAATAGTAGAAACATTATCAACAAAAATCTCAGTTGCTTTCTTCTACTCCATAAGAATATCCTTGAGTAGTCTTCCCAACCAAATTGCGTGACAAACATATGAGAATGCATCTATATATTCAACTTCACATGTCGATCGAGCGACACTAGATTGTTTCTTTGATGATGGTGTTGATATTGATTCAACATATTATAAAAGCTTGATTGAGAGTTTGAGATATTTCACATGCACGAGACTAGATATTATGTATAATGTTGGAATTGTGACACTGCTTTCATGTTGTCATCAAAGTGGTATTAGAGCTTACAATTTGTGATCATGGCGTCAACAAACAATCAGCTTCCTCTTCAGTACCCTCATCTTACCAAAGACAACTATGGTAACTAGGCCGTTAAAATGAAAGCTCTACTTGGCGCCTACGGTGTGTGGGAACTTGTCAACACTGGCTATGATGAGCTGGAGGATGAAGCTACCTTGAACCAGAACCAGAGGAATGCCTTGGAGAAAGTGGAGAAGGTTTGTTCGAAAGATCAATATGCACTATCAATCATCCATCAAGCTTTAGATGATTCCATATTTGAAAAAGTTTCGAATGTTGCTACTGCTAAGGAGGCACGAGAGATTCTTCACAACACACATCAAGGAGTACAAAAAGTTTAGAAGATTCACCTTCAAATCTTGAGAGGTGAATTCAAGGTAATTCATATGAAAGAATCCGAATCGATTACTGACTATTTCACAAGAGTTTTGGTGATCGTCAACTAGATGAAAAGAAACGGAGAAGACGTTTCACATGTTTGTATTGTCGAGAAAATACTTCGATCCTTAGCCAAGAAATACGACCATATTGCTATGGCAGTTGAATAATTTAAAGACTTGGATGCCATGACAATTGATGAGCTTATAGGTTCATTACAAGCCCATGAAGAAAGGTTTAGAAAGAGAAAGATTGAACCGGTGGAAGAAGTTCTCCAAACGCAATTGGCCATCCAAGATGAGAATGAGCAAAAAAAGAGATCGTGCAAACTCGCAGGACAAACCAAGATCGTGATCGTGGTCAAGGCCAAGGCCACTTTCAAGGAAGAGGTCGTGGACAAAGCAAAGGTGATGCTACTCGATGTGACGGCATATACCAATATCAAAGAGACATTCATGGAAGAGGAAAGAACTTGACAAGCCAATGGTATGATAAATCTAAAATTCAATGTTATCATTCTAATAAACTTGGCAATTATGCTTCTGACTACTGGAATAAGGAGAGTAGTAGAGTAGATAAAAAAACAAATTTGGTGAATGATGCTAATCAAGTTTTATTATTGGGGTTCAAAGAAGATAAAGGAGGTTAAACTGATATGTAGTATCTGGATACCAATGCAAGCAATCACATGTATGGGAGAAAGGAGATGTTTACCGAGTTAAATGATACCCTTAAAGGGAAAGTCTCTTTGAAAGTCCTAGTATGAACACCTAGAGGGGGGTGAATAAGTGTAAGAAAATTTTCACAAAGAGTAGTAAAAATATTTTGCTTTTGAAACTGAGTCTGAAGAGCAACAAACTTTGACCGAGTTCAGACTTTAGTAGTTAAATAGAATTACAAACAAAATAAAGGAGTCCAAGGAAGAGAATAAGAACACATAATTTATAGTGGTTCGGCTTAGATCAAGCCTATATCCATTCTCCCATACTAATAGCCTTCCACTAAATTCCACTATGCAATCAACGAGAGATTAAAACTTTGAGTGCAAGCACTTAGTGGTGGATCACATTATCTCACTAAGTCACTATTTCGATATTTCTCTTACAATCTCAAATGTTTAAGCTCACAAGAGACAAGCGTATGATCGAAGTTGGCTCAGACTTTAGAACTATAAATTCTATGTTTCGTCTCTTACTTGTTCATCGGTCCTTGATGTCCTTAAATACTCTTCCACTTCCAAACTAGCTGTTGGACAATATCTTAAGGATCGTCTTCTAATCTAGCCATTGGATAGATTTATATCTAGAAGATTTGGTAGCCGTTGAATGATAGAGGTAGAATCCCAAATTGATTTTGATCACCCATACAAACAAAATCTTGGTTTCCATAAGTAGAGCTTCTTCATATAGGAAATTCGTGTCTTCATGATTCAATTGTCAATCAATTAGATTGAGTCAATCAAATCTATCTTGATGTAGAATCCAAACCAGATCACTAGCCGTTATATGTTTGGGCTTGCATTACGTTCTGCCAAGTTGTTTCGTTCTAAATCTGCTACGTTCTAAATCTGCTACGTTCTGAACTTGTGTCTCGTTCTGGACCTTGTCATGTTCTAGACTTGTGTCTCATTTTGGATGTAAAGTTTGAGAGTATTCTGTCTAAAATAAAATCTAAGTGTCTTCCGTATGAAGCAAAGTCTCAGTGTCTTCCGTCTAAAGTAGAGTTCGAGTGCAATAGACTTTACAATCTGGATGTAAGTCTAAACATATTCTACTTCTGAACAGATTTAGTTTTAAGGCCTGGACACAGTCTAAATAAATTCAACTTCTGCATAAAGTCTGTCTTTTAGTTCTTTCAAGTATAGACTTTGACAATATCATTTATATGTTCTATCATCTGCATGGTCTATTACTCAACAATTAAATACGTTAGTAGACTTTGATTTATTTTTTTATCTTCAAAACATCATAAGGGATTTCCCTAACAATCCCCCCTTTTTTATGATGACTAAACAATTTCTGAATATGCAAATGTGTAATCACACTTTCTAAAATATTGATAAATCAATCGTCAAATTTTAGATTTTCAAAAAGTGTGATTCGAATCAAAAGATAACAGAAGATAGCAAATAGATTGAGCATAATTATATATGGAAAGATAATCGCAGTTCAATAACTAATATTAACACATATGCATATTTATATTCTCTCCCCCTTTTTGTCATAATCAAAAAGCAATAACAATAGAAAAAGTATCACGTAGAGAATATAAAATGATAACAAATATATCTTACATGAAACACAATTTCTAAAAAATCAGCTTTTACAAAGTAAATGGAATATCAAAGATATGTAATCACTTTGATCATTTATAGAAAATATTCAATAAAAATCATTGATGGATTATAAAATTCATTTTTTGTCATAATAAAATGATAAATAAGAGATTTGTTAATGACAAAAGGTAATAAAAGATGCACTAACCGGATTTTGTAGAACTTAATAAGTTCTAACACATTTACTTTTTCCTTCCTTTCATAATAATCAAGATCACAATCGATTCAAAAAGATTTTTCCATAATTGATCAATGTTCCCTCTCAATTTGTTGCCTTTTTGAGGTGATCACGATTCTTTCTATTTCTTTTGGATTCACTTTCTCCCCCTGTCATCATGACAATATTTGCAAAAATTTTGCGCAAGGAAGAGAATTTTTTAGCCTCTAGAAAATAGTATAGAATCTCCACAATTTTCTGATCGAACTTTCCAAAATTCATATGGAGGATTCTATTGCCACTTGCAAAATCTTGTATAATAGATAATAATCTTTGCAAAAATGTCACATAACATCTTCCTTTGATTTGCATATCAAACTTGCTAGATATAAGATATCTTCTAAGAATATAGCAAGAATATCCATAAATATGCAATAATATCTTTTGAGATTAAAGGGATTTCCTTAAGCATAAATGTGACATCTTGAATTTCAAATTTTGCTTTCGATTGATTAAGTGGGCTTTTCATCGATGCACCTATAATCCTTTTTCCTGAGCTGATCATTCACGGGGTAACTAGTCTATTAGGTGAAGCCGTTAAGGGATTTTAACGCAATAAACTTGAAAATTCGAACAAGAATCGACTACTCGACCATACTAATTTACAAGGGTCATTACAACACAGACCGATTAGAGATCGGAGATAGGTCGACTCGACAGAACCATGTGATTAAGTATGGGTGATTCCATCTAATTGCACAATTCTTGTTGATCGGCACTAGATCGATTTCTCTGTCATTCTGGTACTCTATATCCACATTTGAAATCTCGAGATTTCCACGACAACCAAGAGTCGCCAATATGTCGAAGATACACTTTGTGGCTCAAAAACAATCGACCACAGGTCAAAAGCGTTAAAAGTTCCTAAAAGCTACCCAATAGATTAGAACACGCTAAAATCGCGCTAGATTGAAATTAACCGAGAATAGGAACCCGAATTTAAAAATGGAAAGTTTTTTCATGTCATAAATCATTTTAGGAGTGTCGACTTATTATCCAAAGTTTTTTTTGCAAACTGAGATTTTCGGTGAAAAATCCAAAATAAGGTTTTTTTGGATCGGAAAAATTCGAGGACCGCTTTTGATTTCGTTTTTGGGATTCAAGTTGGACTAATTGGTGAGAAAAAATGTTGATTGTGATGATGGCACCTTAGTTGGAATTATGGACATCAAATTGAGTCCAATTAGATAAGAATTGAAGGGGAATTTAATGAATTTGATGTGTAATTGTCCAAAATTCGTAGCCCCTTGGTCCTCAACCTCTTGGACCACCTCCTTGGCTTCCTAAGGAAGCTTAGTGGTCTACAAATGGATGTGGAAGCCAGCCAAGCCAAGGTGGGACCTCTCCAAGGGGACAAAAAGATAAAAAGAAGCTTGGAGGGACCCTTAAAGCAAGAGTTGTCCCCTTTCTTCCTCCCTTAACTTTGCTTTCTCTATTTTCAGACCCTTGAAGCTCCCAAAAATTATAGAGAAACTGAGCTCAGCCCCTCCCCTTGCCTGTCGCACGTCACCTAGGCCATTGGAGCCACCGTTGACCTCTTTTTCCCTTGTTTTCTCCTTCTTCTAGTTTCTGCTCCAGCTGACCTTTTTCCAAAAACTCGAGTTAAAAGTTATCTTCTTGTGACAATCAACCTCCATGCCACCCACCACCATGTCCAAGAGGTCCAAACCATACGAGAGCACATCACCGTTCACCGAATGGAGCCGCCGGCTAACCTGTCCGCCAGCCGGAAGTCGCCGTTCGCTAGACCTCCTAGAGTCCACCTGGAGTGCACTGTTTCGCGTTTTCTACATGTTTCCTCCCATTCCAACCCTTCCTCCACCCATCCCAACCACCAACAAGTCCCCTTTGACCCCTAGGTGCTGCCAGCTAGGTTACACGGACACTCTAGAACCTTTCATGTCATGTCCGACACTTAAACACATGTCCAACACGTGGTCAACTACCTTCGACATGCTCCGACATGCGAGTCGGTGATTTCGACACGTGATTCCAACATGCACAGGGTTATTTTTACAAATTTCCAAAACTTATGGGGTCTAAATATAAATATATGAAAAAAATAAATAATAAAAAAGCTAAAACAAATTTCTAATACTCGTTTGAAAATGTTGGGGTTCTTGAAGTTGCAAATCTTTCACTTGATGAGCTAGAGATGAAGTCTGTTTTTTTTTTTTCAAAAAAAAAGTGGATGATGTGAATGAATGACTTTTTGTTATATTTGATGATGGAATGTTGATTTTTTTTTCTTATTGTTAAATTTTAAATTTAATAGTGGAATGTGGATTATTTTTTTTCCTCCAAGTTTTATGTATTATTACAATGAAATGTAGTTGAATTTGTCAAATTAAAATAATGAATGATATTAACAAATGTAGGATTAATGTTTTTGTATATATTAATTATAGGCTTTTATTATTATTATTTAGTTGTTTATGCATTTATATATATTAAAATATTTATTTAATATATAACGTGTCGGAATTCTCTACTTTTGAGAAATGATGTGTCGACATGTCATGTTGTGTCGTGTCGTGTCGTGTCGCATATCGCATGTCCGTGTCGATGCAACCTAGGCCGTCGGTTGCCAGCCACCCGCTTGCCGAAGCTCCGTTCAGCCCTTCCTTGCCGTTCAGTCGTTGGTTTCTCCTCCTTCAGTCCTTGGAGCAGAAGCTGAACCAGCAAGGGTCTTAAAGCTTCGTGGCTCGTTTTTAAGCCCTTCCTGGCCTCGCTTGGTGTCGCTGCTAGGAGGATTGTCGCCCGCCTCCACATCATTATCGCCGTGGACTCATCAGAACGCTATCCGGTGAGTTTACTCACTAAACTCTGCTTAGGGAGTTAATTATGCTTAAGGGGTGATTAGATTAGTCTAATGATGGTTTAGGTGGTTAGATTAGTTTAGTTAATTGTTAATTAGATTATATGAATGATTAATTTAGTTGATGAATTAATTAGTCTAATCATGCAATTAGATTAGTGTAAGCATGATTAGACTTTTAATTAATTATTTTAATTATTTATTTATTTAAAATAAATATTATTTAATTAAATTATTTTATTTTTAAATTAATTAAATTTTCTGAATTTAATTAATTAATTAATATTTTCCGAAAATTATGCCGAGATGGTCGATTGTTAGAATTTCGCACTAATTGCAGTAGTGTGGTCAGTTTGTACAAATTGATTGTTAAATTGTGAAATTGAATGATGTTAGTGAAGTTTTGGTATTTAACTCGAAAATACTGGGTTTCGGGTTGTGACACCGAATGTGTTTTATTAAGTACCATAGCAGCTTGTGTGAGTATTGTTGAATTGACAGCTTGTGTGAGCGATATTAAATTGTATGCTTGTGTGAGCCCTATTGTGTGACAACTTGTGTGAGTATTAATCTGAGTTAGCTTGTGAGAGCAAGGATAAGTTAGCTTGTGTGAGCAAACGTATAAGTCGGCTTGTGAGAGCAATGATAAGTTAGCTTGTGTGAGCAATAGTGTATATCACCTTATGTGAGCAGTGATTTGTTGAACTGATAGACCGAGGTGTGTCGGTAGTTCATGCTTGTGTGAGCAATGATTGCACATGAATTGTACTGATGTGTAGAAAAAGACTATGGCAAGGTAAGTCCTCTGCCTTGTGTGCATAGATTGTCTCTACGCGTATTTTCTTCCTAGTCGAAGTTTAAGGAATGAACTTGCTGAGACATTGTCTCATCCCATCGTGGGTTCAACATTTTTAGGTCCTTAGATGACAGTGGTGGAGGACCTGAAACTCTGGAGTTTGTGGAGGAGGAGACTAAAGAATCAGTGAACGTGTCTAACTAGTGGATCATAGGACAGTTCCCTTTTTGTTGAGCCGATATTTTATAAACAACCCGGTATTGTATATAAACCTGTGTGTTTATAAAAGACTTGTTTTGGTTATGAATTGTTGCCTACTTTTCTATCCCAAGTTAATTGTTGTCAGGGGTTTTGTTCGCTTCCACATGCGTAATAAAATGAATGGGTATGCCATGCATCCTGGGACGTCGCAAATTTGTATCGACCACCAATGGATGTGTGCATGCTCAAAGTTCAAGGCATGACATCCCCATTTAATGGTATCAAAGCTAGTTGATAGTTAGAGTGATAAGGTGCGATAGGTTCTCAGGATAGTTAGTAGGATTAACCTCTATTTCATGCCGATGCATGTGAATGATAGCTGTTTGATAGCTTGTGTGGTGTGGATCACTCAAATTATAATATGGTATTGGAATTGGAAAACAAGTGTCTATAAAGAGCCTATAGCATGAATGATCAAGAGCAGAGGACTCTGAGAAAAAGAACCATGGGTCCAGTTACTCGAGGTAGTACACTGGCTAGGGTCGGTACTCGAGGTGGCCGTGGTAAAGCGCAAGCTGAGGCTAGCGCTAGTTGAGTAGCACCGCCTCCTATTGGTGCTGGGGTAGCAGCCCTTGGTGATCCCAGGATCGATGGGATCATGCAGGCGCTTGAGGCAATGAGAGATGTGATGGGGCAGCATGCCCAGAATTAAGCCGCAATCACTACAACCACCACTATTGCTGCCATTGCCACCACTGCTGAGACCGCAACTGTGAAATCCTGATTTTCGAGTCTGATTTCGATGAGATGAAATGGGCCACTCGCAAGTTAACTAGCCTATCAGGTAAAGCCGTTAAGAAATCTAACCGCAATAGACTTGAGAATTCAACCAAGAATCGACTGCTCGACCGTGCTAATTTGCAAAAGTCATTACGACACCGTCAAAATCGATCAGAGACTAGATATAGGTCAATTCGATAGAGGAGAGGTATGTGATTAATGTTTGGGTGATTCCACCTAATTACAAAATTTCTGTCAAATGATACTAGACTGATTTTTCTGTCATGTTTGTACCCTGTGTTCATATTTAAAACCTCAAGATTTTCACGACAACCAAAAGTCGCCAATGTATTGAAGATGCACAGGTGGCTCGAAAATAATTGACCACGAGTCAATTGCATTAAAAATTCCTAAAAGCTACTCGGTAAATTATGACGAGCTAAAATCACGTTAGATTAAAATTAACCGCAAAATTGAACTCGATTTCAGAAATTGAAAGTTCTGTCACGTCACGATTCATTTTAGGAACGTCGACTCATCCTTAGAAGATTTTTCGGAGATTCCAAGATTTTTACGAAAAATCGATTTGGACAATTTAGAAAACGAACGGAAATTCGGATGGGCTCATTTGAAAGGAATTTTGACGTCCAAGCCGAGCTAGTTAGTGATGGGAATTATGTGGGCTTTTTCTTCAACAAAAGCGGACCTCAAATTGAAGAATTTCGTTAAGGAATTGAAGCCATAGTTGAGTAAATTCGGAGCTATGGTTTTGGGGCTGTATTTGGCATCAATTTGAGCTAATTGTGGATTTATTTCAAGAAAGAAATAAGGGACCAAGCCTTCAATTGAATGGATAAGCTTGCTGACTTTTTCTCCCTTTTGTTCCAATCTTCTTGGTTGAGCGCCAGTTGCTACCCACAGTCATTGCTTCTCTTTCAATTTCCACAGAACAGCTCTCTCCACGTCGCCAAGACAGCTGCCTCGATCTTCTTCATGTGCCTCCCTTTCAACATCGAATCCATCAGTTTCTGCTTTACTTTCATTTTCTTTCATTTCATCCCTCACTTCCACGTTGTTGCTCCATCAACCCCCCCTCACGCCCATGAGCTTCAAGCTGCCACAAAGACCGAAGCTGCTCCACTACTCCCTGCTCCCCACTCAGTCAACGCCAGTAAAGGTTTTCCCCCCAAATCAAGTCAACCTTCACCTATCGAACCCACCAGCGTTGACCGCAAATCTTCACGTATCCAGCTCCTCTGCCACCGAAGCCCCTTTCCACCTTCGCTTGTCTCCAACTACTCGAAGCCTCCACCAAAGCTACTGCCAGCTTGCCCCTCTCCACCATCCTGTGTCTTCATCGATTAAAGCCCCAACGGAAGGTTGTTGGAGAAAGCGTCCTTGAAGTATTTTGAAGCTAAAAAAACGTTTCCATCAATCTAGTCTAAAGACTTGTAGACTCTTCCATCAAAGTCTGAAGACTCCGGACTGCCAGACTCAAGACTCAAAGTCTATCCTCATTGGTAGTTTCCAGACCGTCGAAGAAGGCTTATCCAAACTGGTTGTTTCGTTAAGGATTTGACTTTATCGATTGGAGAAGATCTCTTGGCTGGATATAGCATGTCGGAATCCATTATTCAAATTAAGATTGATTCATAGATTATGGATCCGTTAATTGGCGAAGTATACTTGAAATGTTCTACTTATGGAAACTAAGATCATGATTGTATGGGCGAGCAGGATTGATGGGCTATCGTCATGTTCCTTAAATAGCTCGAAGATCTTCCTAATTGATTATGTCCAACGGGTAGATTGGAAGAATTCCTATGGTAAGTGCCAACGGGTGTGATGGCATAAAGGAGTATATAAGGAAGGCATTCCAGTTGTTCGAGTGTGTGCGCGATAGAAGAATTCCAAAGTCTGAAGCTCTTTGTTCTTAGTCAATTAAACTGTTGAGCGAAATTTTGTACGCAAAAGAGAGTATATCTTTGAGAGACCTCGAGGAAGTGTAGTAGCGTCTCTTCACTATGAAATCAAGGAAGAGCTTTTTTGTAACAACTCTTTTACTGATAGTGAAATCCAGCCGGTAGGCTGTCAGTGCAGAAGAGTGGACGTAGGCTTGGATTAAGCCGAACCACTATAAACTCTGTGTTCATATTCTCTTCCCTACGCTCATTTACTTTGATCGTAACTCATTTTGTTTACAAGAGACAAATTTCTTTTTCATAATCTATTGTTGATTAGTGCTGCACTCATCTCGATAAATTATTTCTGCACCTATTCACCCCCTCTAGGTGCTCATACTAGCTTTCACAATTGGTATTAGAGTCTGTGTACTCACTTAAGTGTTTTACTTTAGAGTTAAAGATCCATGGCTAGTATGTTGGCTCCAGGACTAATTGAAGGACAAAGCAATACCAGACCACCTTATTTTGATGGAAATGAATATAACATATGGAAAAACAAGATGAAGGCATTTCTAAGATCAAAGGATCCTCTGGAATGAGATGTGGTAGACAAAGGAATCATTCCTAAAGCTGCACCTATCTCAGAAAGAGGAAAAGAAGCTGTTGAGTCTAGCGAAATGACTCAAGAAGAGATAACCAAGAGGCAAGCTCTTGATGCAAAAGCAATTTATTCTTTATATTGTGCATTATCACCTACTGAATATAACATAATATTTTCTTGTGCTACAACTAAAGAAGTCTGGGATAGATTACACATCACCTATGAAGGAACTGATCGAGTGAAAGAAACCAGAATCAACATTTCGCTCGGTCAATACGAAGCATTCAAAATGAAATCAGGAGAATCTATCACTGACATGTTTAGTCGTTTTACAGAAATCATGAATGGTCTTGAAAATCAAGGTCAACCAATTTTTGATCCCATGAAAGTAAACAAGCTACTGCGTGGACTATCCAAGGATTGGAATCACATAAAGACCTCAATAAGGGAGACATAAAGAATTATGCCACTTTTTGTCGATGAATTGGTTGGGACTCTTCAATCTTATGAAGTGGAGCGAATCAATGAAGATGAAGATCCTAAAGGTAAGAAATCCATTGCATTAAAATCTATTGATGATTCTGATGTCACAGTTCTGAAGACGATATGGATGATGAAGAGCTTGCTCTCATGATAAGAAAAGTCAGAAAGCTAAACAAAAAGGGGAAAAGATTCAATCCAAAGAAACAAAGTTTTCAAAAACAACAGACTAAGCTGCTGAAGATGATGAATCCAATAGAGATGTAGTCTATTTTAAATGTAAAAAAAAAAAAAAGGGACACATCGGACCCAACTGTCCCCTTCTGAGGAAAAAGAAAGGAAAAACTGAGAAATATCGAAAAGGCACTCAAAGCAGAAACTTGGAGTGATACAGAATGTGAAGAAAGTAATGATGATTATGCCAATATTTGTCTCATGGCACAATCAGACTCTGAGACAGACTCAGATTCAGATAGTGAAATCGAGGTAAGTAACTTGAAAATCCCTACTAAAGTCTCTAGATACATTGATGAATTGTGTCTTAGTCTCAAAACTTCTCTTAAAAGGATTTCCGAACTCAAAAGATAAAATTCTGGACTAAAGCAACGGGAAAATGTTTTGAAAGAAAATGTCAAAAGTCTAGACAAAAGTGTTACCACTTTAAAAGAAAATGCAGATAATCTTTCAAAAGAAAATGCATTCTTGAAAAATGACATCTCAAATATTTCTAAAAGATTTCTATAGGATCTGAGAAACTTGAGAAAATTCTTTCACTCAAAGACCTTACTTCAACAAATCAGGTTTACGAATGATTGTTGAAACCATTCCTCTAATTCATTTTCCTAAAGTAAATGAAAGAATTATTAAGCAAAGACCTACAAGAGATGCTTACAAAAATCATTTCCAAAAAGTTTTTGTAAAACCAGTAGGTCGCAGTGCTCTTAGATGTTCTAAGTACAATAGCTCAGACCATTTTGATAAAGAATGTCCTATGGTTTAGAAACCTGTTAAGAAGGTATGGGCAAAAATCGTATATTACACTAACACCAATGGACCCAAAAATATGGGTACCAAAGAAAGCTTAAGTCTCTTTTCTAAATGCAGGTCTCTATCAAGAAAAAGATTAAATGATACCTAGATAGTGGATGCTCAAGGCATATGACAGGAGATTCAAATTGCTTCATAAAACTTGTTCAAGTTAATGGTGGAAAAGTTTCATTTGGAGGAAACAGCAAAGGAAAAATTATGGGATTCGGAACTGTAAAGATTGGAAGCCTCACAATCAATAATGTTTCTTTAGTGGAAGGACTCAACTACAATTTGCTTAGTATCAATCAGTTGTGCGACACCGGTTTCAAAATCAATTTTCAAGAGGGAATATGTTCAGGAACCAATAGAGATTCCTCTCAGTTTTTCATGGGTCGAAGACATGGAAATATCTACCTCTTGGATGTCAAACCAGATGAAACCCAATGTCTAATCTCCATTCAAGAAGAAGCAAACTTATGGCACAGAAAACTTGGGCACATCAACATGAAGCAACTAGCCAAAATTTCAACAAAGAAGCTTGTTCGTGGCTTACCCAATCTATCATACCAAAAGTCTGATCTATGCACACCATGCGTGTTGGGAAAACAGAACTTAGAGCATTAGAGGTAAGAAATATTGCCTAGTAATTATGGATGACTACTCACAATTCACTTGGGTATATTTCCTGGTAAGTAAGTCTAAAACATTTTCTTACTTTAAAAAGTTTGCTAAAAAGGTCCAAAATGAGAAAGGGTATGTTATTTTCAAGTATACGAACAGACCATGGAGGTGAATTTGAAAATCAAGACTTTACAAAATTCTGTGATGAATCTGGTTTTCATCATGTGTTCTCTTCTCCATATACTCCAGAGCAAAATGGAGTCGTGGAAAGAAAAAATAGGTCACTTCAAGAAATGGCTAGAACTCTTTTAATTGAAAGTAACATCTCTTCACGTTTTTAGGCTGAAGCAGTTTCTACAGCATGTTATATCATCAATAGGGTCTTTCTAAGGCCTATTCTGGAGAAAATTTCCTACGAGTTATTCAAAGGAAAGAAGCCTATTGTTTCATATTTTCATGTGTTTGGATGTAAATGTTTTATATTGAAAAATGCAAATGATCGAGTTGGTAAGTTTGAAGAAAAATCTGATGAAGGTATTTTCCTTGGATATTCTATCACAAGCAAAGCTTACAGAGTTTACAACAAAAAGACTCAATCTATGGAGAAATCAATGAATGTCAAATTTCAAGACTCTATGCAAAATGAATCGACTCAAACTCAACTTGAAGAATCTAAACCTACTCCAAACTCTACAAAGTCTAAATCTCCAGAAGCAGCTCAGACTTTAGAAGACCAGCAACAAATGATCGTCGAAGATTCAAATGAGGAAAAGATTAACAATCTGACAAAACAACCAGCAACTGGAAGCATAAGTCCAGTTATCCCAAAGATCTCATTATTAGTGATATTAATAAAGGAATTCACATAAGATCCAAAAGGCGCGAAGAGTCTAGTGCTGTGGCTCTTATTTCTGAAATAGAACCCAAGAGCATAGAAAAAGCTTTAATTGATGAAAGCTGAATTGAAGCTATGCAAGAAGAACTCAGGCAATTCAGCATTAATAATGTATGGGAATTGACTCCTAAACCGAAAGGTAAGTCTATCATTGGAGCTAAATGGGTTTTCAGGAACAAAATGAACGAGAAAGGAAAGGTCGTAAGAAACAAAGCAAGACTCGTGGCCAAGGAATATACGCAAGAAAAAGGGATAGACTATGATGAGACTTACGCGCCAGTAGCAAGGTTAGAAGCGATTAGATTATTACTTGCTTTTGCTTGTCATAAGAATTTCAGGTTATTCCAAATGGACGTCAAAAGTGCTTTCCTAAATGGATTTATCCAAGAGGAAGTCTATGTGGAACAACCACCCGGTTTTGAAGATCCAAGAAAACCAGACTCTGTATTCAGACTGAAAAAGGCTTTATATGGTTTAAAGCAAACACCTCGAGCTTAGTACGATAGACTAAGTAAGTTTTTAATTCATAACGGTTTTGTCAAAGGTAATGTAGATTCTACATTGTTTATCAAAAGAGAAAGTAAAAGTTTTCTACTCGTTCAAATTTATGTCGATGATATTATCTTTGGATCGTCTAATGAAAATCTATGCAAGAAATTTTCTAAGTCTATGTAGGATGAGTTTGAAATGAGCATGATGGGTGAGCTAACCTTCTTTCTTGGGCTTCAAGTGAAACAACAGAAGGAATGAATCTTTATTCATCAAGAAAAATATGCTAAAGAACTTGTCAAAAAATTTGGGCTAGAAAATTGTAAAAAGACTGATGTACCAATGTCAAGTTCTTTGAAAATGGACAAAGATGAAGAAGGAAAGAAAGTCGACCAGAAGCTATACAGAAGTATCATTGGTTCACTTCTTTATCTTACTGCTTCTAGACCTGACATTCTGTTTAGTGTTTGTATTTGTGCAAGATTTCAGGCAAACCCTAAAGTGCTGCAAAGCGTATTATCAAATACATTACCTCAACTTCAAACATGGGTCTCTGGTATCCTAAAGAATGAGACTTTACTCTTCTTGGATACTCAGACGCAGACCTAGCCATATGCAGAGTTGATAGAAAGAGCACCCTAGGCACATGTCAACTACTTGGAAGCATGACAGTTTCTTGGTTTTCAAGGAAGCAAAGTACAGTAGCTCTTTCTACAGCAGAAGTAGAGTATGTGGCTCTTGGAAGTTGTTGTTCACAAATTCTGTGGATAAAACAACAGTTAAGAGACTTTGGAATTAAAGATTCATGCACTCAGATCAAATGTGACAACACCAACGCAATCAATCTCACCAAGAATCCGATTCTTCACTCAAGAGCAAAACATATAGAGATTCGACATCATTTTATTAGAGATCATGTTCAAAATAGATAAGTTTCAATTCAGTTTATTGACTCAAAGAATCAACTGGCGGATATATTTACAAAGCCGTTGGAGAAAAATCAATTTGAAGTTATTCGTTCCAGACTCAATATCTTAAAGTCTGAGGAAGTTCAGACTCAGGACTGAAAGTCTAAAGACACTCAAACTCAAACGATCAAGATTCTTGACTATAAGTTATTTCCAATTTAGAAATTTATTTCTCGAATCAAATCTTGAAAAGGTATGATCTTCTATCCAAAATTGATTGTGTTATTTCCAGTTTCTTTGATTATTATGATCCTTCCTTTTCGAAAAAGAAGTTATTTAAAATAACAGTTATCCAATTCTTGAAAAGGTGGTTATTTTTCAAAAGGCATATTTATATTTCCTTTTTACAATGTTCAGTATGCCTCGCTTCGACTGCCTTATATACTGTTAGTCCTTCTTCATTTTACTCACAAAAACCCTAAGAGAGCACAGATCTTCCATTTCTACCTTCTTCACTTGTTTAATCCTCGAAAATTTTTCATCTTTCTTGGGAAACAAGCTTGGAATCTCTCAAAGATTGTGAAAGATGTCATTCCAGAGAAAGTCTTCGAGGATCGCGAATAGGGGACCACAACAAATGCGTGAGGGGCCTACACACTTTGATCTCACCGAGGAAGAAGAATCTCTTGGATAGTAGCAGAGCCCACAACATTCTCAGCAGCGTCCATCTCATCCATCTAGACCTCAGGATGTTGCACATTGAGAAGAGGAATAAATCATCGAAGACGCAGAACCCGTAAGAACTCTTAAGCTCGATTTTACCTACAAGCTTTATCGTGCTTTGAAGAGGGGTGGTACTCCGTTGAATTACATTGATAAATTTCTTAAAGACAAAGGGTACAAAAATGAAACTTTCTTTTTACGCATGATGGAACGGTTGGGAATTGCCCCTGCTGGGTCGGCGGAAGAGGCATTGGCAAACATCCTAAGCAATCCATGTGTTGGAGGGCTGAGTCAGCCAGATGGAAATGACGATGATAGGATGTACAGTCAGTTTAAATCTAGAATGGGTATTGCAACAGAAGTCCGAAGCAAAATGACGGATTTATTTCAATCGGAGGAACACAAGCAACTGTACTCTAAGTTGCTGAAGCGTGGGGTAATAAACCCTAGAAGTGTGGACTTTGACTTTCTTGACTCTGTGAATGTCAATCTGCGGGAAATATTCAGTCTTCTTCAACTCGAACAGTTTTGTTCGAATCTCTGAAGCCTATCTTGAACTTTGCTTATTTCTATTCGAATCTCGTTTCTTGGATGCGAATAGGTTCTCTTTAGTGTTCGAGATCAAGACTATGTGGTTGACATGAATACATTGGTTGATGAGATTGGGGTTGAAAGAGGGAGATATCAACCTATCAGTGTGTCTATTGCTCGTGCAACGTTGGAGCTTGTTAAGGATAGAAGGACGGAAGGAAAGATTTCTTATCTAAGGATGAATGCGTCCAACATTTTGCTTCACAAGATTGTGGTTAATTGCCTCAGACCAAAATCTACTTCAAAGACCGACGTTTCAAACTAGGAGGCAAAACTGATGTATGCCATCAATGCTAGGAAAAAGTTCTCTCTTCCACACACTATTATGTTCCACATGTACAAAGCAGTGGTGAAGGACAAGGGTCAACTTCCTTATCCAGCTCTTGTGACCAAGTTATTCAGACATTTGAACGTTCAGCCTCCTCGGATTCTCTATGTTCAATCATGCAATCAAATAGTGGTAGGACTAAAAATGGTCTCTAAAATGTGTTTGAAGGAACTCAACAAGGCATCGGAACAATTCAAGGAGAGAACCCCTGTCAAGTCTCATCAAATCTCTTTGGCTGCAAAGAGGAAAGGGAAGGAGCCCATGGTTGCTCCATCCAAGAAAAGAAGAGCTCTCATCATTGAGGATGAAGAGGATGATGATGATATCACCATTTCTGCAATGGCATTGAAGAATTTGAGTCGTTCTGTTCCAGAATCGACGGAGAGACAAGAAAAAGACACGAATGATACAGAATAGGACTGGGAGAGAGAAGCAGAGGAGGAAAGAATTAAGGAAGAAGAAGAAGAGAAGAGAGAAGATCAAGCGGAAGCAGAGCATGATGAACACTTTTCTCCACCTGAAGGCATGAAATCAAGGGGAGATCCTAAAAATAGAGGAACATCCTCATTCCCTACCACCAGTGAAGGAATAAGTCGTTCTCCAGCAGATCCATAAGACATCTATGCCTCTCAATTTCCTGAAGAGGGACATGATGTTTCATCACCCAATTTGCATGACCATGCTGATTTGCCATCGTCTACCTATACTCCATCTGATCGTGCTGAAGCCAGTACTCAAACTGACAACTTAGTAGATTTTCGCAGAATTCTTGATGTTCTCCTAGAAATGCGAGGTCAAATATATGCTCTGGGATGCGAAGTACAGAACTTGCAGAATGCAGGTCAAGCTTCCTCAGTTTCACTAAATGATCACATCCATGCCCTTGCTCTTCAAGTTCAAGCAAATGCTAAGGGTGAAGATGTGGCGCAACTGAAGGAAGATTTGAAAAGCTGGAAGGGATTGTCCAGTCAATGGGAGATTTCCAGCTTGTTCGTATTCCCAAGCAATCTTAATTCCATTCTCTTTTCATCTCTACCTTTTTAATTATGATAAAAAGGGGGAGAGATGTGGTGCAGATTTGATTTTGAACTTTGAACTCACTTGTTGAACTCTTATGTTGATTGACTTGACTTTTGTTTGGCTATTTGGATTTGAACATCTGGATTTGGACTTGACTGTTTGAACATCTGTTTATCTTAAGTACTATTGATATCTCATGGCTTTGTTCATTTATAAGACTAACCTATTTTCTGTGAATGCAAATTCTAGTGTTATTTTCACTTAGCCATTTATAATTCTAGTGTTATTTTCACTAAGCCATTTATCTTTGTGAGATATCCATATTTGCTTGAGTAATGTTTGGTAGGTCAAAGTTATCCAAATCTGTAGGAAAGTTTTGTCACCATCAAAAAGGGGGAGATTGTTAAAGAAAGCTTCCTTGAAGTGTTTTGAAGCTGACAAAACATTTCCATCAGTCTAGTCTGAAGACTTGCAGACTCTTCCATCAAAGTCTGAAGACTTCGGACTGCCAGAATCAAGACTCAAAGTCTATCCTCATTGACAGTTTCCAGACCATCGAAGAAAGCTTATCCAGAACTGGTTGTTTCGTTAAAGATTTGACTTTATCAACTGGAGAAGATCTCTTAGCTGGATATAGCATGCTAGAATCCATTATTCAAATCAAGATTGATTCAGAGATTATGGATCCGTTAATTGGTGAAGTATACTTGGAAGGTTCTACTTATGGAAACCAAGATCCTGATTATATAGGCGAGCAGGATTGATGAGCTATCGTCATGTTCCTTAAATAACTCGAAGATCTTCTTAATTGATTCTGTCCAACGGGTAGATTGGAAAATTCCTTTCGTAAGTGCCAACGGGTGTGATGGCATAAAAGAGTATATAAGGAAGACATTCCAGTTGTTCGAGTGTGTGCGCAATAGAAGAATTCCAAAGTCTGAAACTCCTTATTCTTAGTCAATTAAACTGTTGAGCCAAATTTTGTACGCAAAAGAGAGTTTATATCTTTGAGAGACCTTGAGGAAATGTAGTAGAGTCTCTACACTGTGGAATCAAGGAAGAGCTTTTCTGTAACAACTCTTTTGCTAATAGTGAAATCCAGTCGGTGAGCTATCAATGCGGAAGAGTGGACATAGGCTTGGATTAAGCTGAACCACTATAAACTTTGTGTTCATATTCTCTTCCCTATGCTCATTTACTTTTATCGTAACTCGTTTTGTTTACAATAGACAAATTTCCTTTTCATAATCTATTGTTGATTAGTGCTGCACTCATCTCAATAAATTGTTTCTGCACCTATTCACCCCCCCTCTAGGTGCTCATACTAGCTTTCACAAAGGCCACCATCATTGACTCCGACAGCCCATCAACACAACCCATCTTTACTCATCGAGCAATCCATCACCCACTAAAGCAGCCGCATTTTCTCTCTCCTTCGTGTAGTTCGCGATCCCTCATCAGCTGCACATCCAACCTTCACAATTCAAGATTGAAACCAGCAGCTTTAGAGCTGGTTTTCTCAAATCGAGCAGCGAGTTTGCCAGTCGATTTCAACCCGGTCCAAGCGTCCCTCAACCTCACCATGAGTTCAAATCTCGGCCGCCGTCGCGCCGCCATCGCCATGAGCTAGTTTTCGTACTAAACTGGTGAGTTGCGTTCTAATCCCTAATTAGTAGGCTAATGACACTTAGAGGTGGATTAGTTAGCTAATTGGTGGATTAGTTAAGTTAATTAAGCCTAGGGTAATTTAGTTAGATTAAGTATATAGTTAGTTATTTAGTTAGTTCAATTAGATTAGTTAGGTGGATTTAGTTAGGAATTAGTTAGTTTATATAATTAGTGTATTTAGATTGAATTAGGTAGAATGGTTAGATTTAATTGTTACTTCAATTAACTAGCCCGGTTAGTTTAGGTGGATTTAATTAGATGCTTTAATTTATTCATTTTCTAATTTATTTAATTGCCGGTAATTCATTTAATTATTAAATATTTTCCGGAACTTAGACCGTGATAGCCAGTGACTGGAATTGCATGCTAATTGCAATGGTGTAGTTAATTTCTACAATTGAGTGTTTAATTTGTGCAAATTGAGTGCTGATCGGATTTTTGATCATTTATTCCAAAATTTGAGAAATTTCAATAATTATTTAGAAAATTTCGAGTGTCAAATTTTAACACTGAAAGTGATTCTATATACTATATAAAAGAGTGTGATTTTAAATTTGAGGTTATGAATTTTCTGGATCCGATCTGACCGTGTACCCACACACGACGATTTTATAATGTATTTTTAATACAAAGAAAATAAGACAGGATCACTATTTTAATTGAGACATTTGAGTGCAATGCACGGTGTCCTAGGCCAATATTGATTGGTCATGTGTTGGTTAAGTGAACCCATCTCGAGCGATTATGCCAGACATTACTAAATCCCTTTTTGGGTTACCCATGCCTTAGGGTAGTGGGTCACAGTAGATTCTAGACCTACACTCCTTTGGGAATGCCGTCTTTGAGAGACGAAGCCATGCTCAATAGGGAAGAGATGATGCCTGGCTACGCCAATAAACAGTCGAACATGGGAATCGGCTTTGCCTTGAGAGGCTTAATTAACAATTGGAACGCATGATCGATTTAGTGTGATGCATCTGATTATGAGACAAAATTGTGTAGCATGATATGGGACATGTCATAATAGTTTGGCCTTATAATTGGGACCTTTGTGATTAATTGAGTTGATAAGGTGTTTCAATTTTTATGTGCATTAATTATATGCATTGCGATATGAATTGAGTTAACGTGCAGGAAAGAACTGAGGCGAGGTAAGTCCTCTGTTCTATTTGCGTGGTTGCGTGGTTAGGACACTTTTAGGCGTATTTCCCTCCTAATCAAGGCTTAGAGCGTGTTATATCTCACCCCATCATAGGCTTAAATTTTTAGGACCATAGGGCGAAGAACTTGGAGCCGAGCTGAGGTGACCTAAAATGTAGGTCAGATAAGACAGCTTCTTTTTTAGAGTCAGTCGTTTGAAAATTTTTGGTTATAGACTGTTGTATATGACTTAATGTGTTTATAAAAGCATGTTTATTTGTGATTGTGTTGTCCTACTTTTCTATCCCGAGATGGTTACTGTCAGGGGATTTGTTATTCACTTCCACGTGTGCAATAAAATGAAAGGGTCGGCGACTCATCCTAGAAAGTCGTAAAATTTTATTGACCACAGAAGGATAGGCACGCACTCAAGGATCGAAGCGTGACAGTAGCCGCAACTACACCTACTAATGTTCCACTTGAGAACGTGGTCACTGGGAGACCGATTCACAAGCTTGTTGAGCAATTTTTAAAGTTGAACCCGCCAAGGTTCAATGATGCAGGAGATCCTGAAGCTACATCGCTCTAGATCCAAGATCTGGAGAAAGTCTTTGCACTTCTGATGTACACTAAGGAGGAGAAAGTTGTCCTAACAGTCTATTAGTTGCAGGGTAACGCTAATACTTGGTGGAGAGGTACCAGAGGTACGATATTTCCTGAAGGCGTGGTTCTAGTGCAAAACACCTTCCTCAAAGCCTTTAGCGGCAAGTACTTTTCGGGTAGTGCCCGAGAAAAGAAGATGGAGGAATTCCAACACCTCCGTCAAGGGATGTTGACAGTGGATTAGTATGAGGCTAAGTTTGATGAGTTGTCTTAGTATGTGCCAAGACTAGGGGAAGATCCAGAAGAGAAAGCTCAGAGGTTCAGGAATGGCCTCTGACCAGAGCTAAAAAACCCGTAGGTGCCCTTCGACCTAAAGGATTATAATGAGGTTTATAATCGGGCCTAGTTGATAGAGAGAATTATGAGCGAGCAAGCTGCCTCATCTAGGTCGAGATTCAATTCTCACAGAGATGGAAATCGGTTTGGGAAAAAGCCCATGACCAGAGGGAGATATCCTATTCCACCCAACAAGAAGGGTGGGATAGGCAAGTCAGCACCGAGTTAGAATGGCGTGTGTCACCTGTGTGGAAGGCGACATGGTGCAATCCCATGCCATTTCAGTATGGGTTCTTGTTTTGAGTGTGGCCAATAGGATCACCAAGCCAAAGATTGTCCCATAAAGCATATGGGACAACAGCAGTTACTGCCGCCACCACCGTTGGGTCAGAATAGAGGGTTCGTGCTGCAAATTGCATCGCAAGGTGGGCTAAACAAACCCCCAGCACAAGGACAAGCATACGCCATCATGAGAGGACAGGCTGAGGATGCACCTAATGTGATTACAAGTACAGTCTCGTTGAACGACCATGCTGCATATGCTTTATTTGACCCTAGCGCCACTCATTCCTTTATAGCTGAGCAATTTGTTAAGCTAGTAGGATTGAGTCATGAATTGTTGGAGTAAGTAGTTAGCATATCTACACTGTTAAAGGATAAGGTGTTGTCTACATTGTGTTGTTCTGGTTGCAAGTTAGTGATCAGTGAGCGAGACGGGAGGATAGATTTGATAGTCCTAACCATGTATGATTTTAATGTGATAATTGGCATGGACTGGCTCACCAAGCAACCAGCTAAGAGGGACTACTATCGCAAGGTGATTCAGTTTAACCCGTTAATGGGTGAAAATTTTGAGTTTATTGGGAGTCGAGGAGGACCCTCAATTACCCTGATCTCATCGCTTGAGGCAACTCGTTTGTTAGACAGGGTTTGTCAAGGTTACTTAGCGACTATCGTATCCACGATAGTCGAGGAGCTGAAGATTGATGACATCTTAGTAATTTAAGAGTTTCCGGATGTGTTCCCGAAAGAATTGTCAAGCCTGCCGCTAGAGAGAGAGAGATCAAGTTCGTGATTAAGTTAGCACCCAAGACAGAGCCAATCTCTAAGGCTCCTTACCGGATGGCGTTATCTAAGTTGAAAGAACTAAAGTTGCAGATGTAGAAATTGTTGGATAAGGAATTCATATGTCCCAGTGCATCACCTTGGAGAGCACCAGTTCTATTCATGAAGAAGAAAGATGGTTCGTTGCCCCTATGCATCGACTATCATCAACTCAATCAAGTGACGATTAAGAACAAGTATCCACTACCGAGGATTGACGACTTGTTTGATCAATTGCAAAGAGCGTCGATATTTTCAAGGATCGACTTGAGGACAAGGTATCACCAGTTGAGACTCATAAAGGAGAATATACCGAAGTCAGCATTTCGTACTCGATACGACCATTATGAGTTCACTGTAATGCCATTTGGTTTGATGAACGCTCCGACTGCTTTTATGGATTTTATTAATCGAGTGTTTAAAGAGTATCTGGATCAGTTTGTAATCGTGTTCATCAACGATATTCTAGTATACTCGAGAAGTGCTGAGGAACCTGAGAGTCATTTGAGGATAGTGCTCCAAACCCTAAGAATCCATGGATTGTACGCTAAGTTTAGCAAGTGCGAGTTTTGGTTGACTTGTGTTGTGTTTCTAGGTCATGTGATTTCAGGTAAAGGAATCTCCGTGGACTCGTCCAAGATTGAAGCAGTTATTAGTTGGCCAAAACCAACAACCGTGACAGAGATCATAAGCTTTATGGGTTTAGCAGGGTATTACAGAAGGTTCGTGGAAGGGTTTTCAGCGTTAGCATCGCCTTTAACTCAACTACTAAAGAAAGAAGAGAAGTTCGTGTGGACAAACAAGTGTGAGTGTAGTTTCCAAGAGCTTAAGCAAAAGCTGACTACCGCGCATGTGCTAACCATGCCATATGGTCCTGGAGAATACGAGATCTACAGTGATGCGTCATTTAGAGGATTGGTTACATGTTGATGCAACATGGTAAGGTTATTGCATACGCGTCCCGTCAGTTGAAACCTCATGAGCTAAATTACCCGACGCATGACTTGGAACTCACAGCGATTATTTTCGCTCTAAAGATTTAGAGACATTATTTGTGCGGAGAAAGATTCCAAATCTTCACTGACCATCAAAGTCTCAAGTACTTATTATCTCGGAAGGAGTTGAATATGAGACAACGTCGTTGGATGGAACTCCTAAAAGACTATGACTGTGATATCTTGTATCACCCTAGAAAGGTGAACAAGGTCGCTGATGCACTGAGTCGGAAATCTTTAGTGGCGCAGATGGTGATAAAAGAGTGGGCTTTACTTGAGAAAGCTCGAGATTCGATTTTTAAATTGAGGTAGGCCACCTTTCGAATCTTATGGCCACCCTCAGAATTAAGCCGAAAATGCAAATCAAAATAAAGACGCTTCAATGGACACACCTAGAAATTTAGAAAATTCTACAAGAGAACTCCGAAAAGATGAATGATGACTTTCAAGTTTCTAAGAATAGAACACTGAGGTTCTGAGGACGATTGTGTGCAGCGCTCAAGGAAGAGATCTTATCGGAAGCTCATTGTAACAGTTACAGCATTCATCCTGATGGTACAAAGATGTATCAGAATCTACGTCAACACTATTGGTAGTCCGGTATAAAGGTGGATATCACCAAACATGTCGCCAAGTGTTTGACATGTCAGCAAGTGAATGCACAATATTGTAAGCCAGGAAGACTTCTGCAACCTTTTGAGATTCCCAAGTGGAAATGGAAACATATCACAATAATTTTTTTGAAAGGCCTACCCATGAGTCAAAGAGATAATGATTCCATTTGGGTAGTGGTCGACAGACTGACGAAGTCGGCTCACTTCGTCGTAGTACGAAAGGACCTTGATATAGATAGGCACACAGAGTTGTACATGCGTTAGATAGTTCGTCTGCATGGAGTGCCAATGACGATTACTTCATACCGAAACTCGAGGTTTATAGCAACCTTTTGGAAAAGGCTACAGACCGCCTTAAGGATGAATCTGCAGTACAATACAGCATATCATCCTCAAACGGATGGCCAATCTGAGAGGACGATTCAAACCCTCGAAGACATGCGGCGAGCTTGCATTTTGGATTTCAAGGGAAGCTGGGAGGAACAACTTCATTTTGTTGAGTTTGCCTACGATAACAACTACCGGCAGAGCATTCAGATGGCTCCTTTCAAAGCATTGTATGGCAGGGTGTGTAGCATGCCAATGTGTTGGGATGAGGTTAGGGAACGAAAAATCACAGGCCCAGAGTTAGTCCAGCAGTTAGTGGATGTAGTTGCTATCATCAGAGATGGATTAAAGATCGCTTAGAGCCGCCAGAAAAGCTACGCTAATAAGCATCGAAGGCCGTTGAAATTCCAAGTTGGTGATCATGTCTTTCTGAAGATGTCACCAATAAGGGGTACTTCGCACTTCGGCAGGAAAGGAAAGCAAAGTCCGAGGTATGTAGGTCTATTTGAGATTCTTGAAAGAATCGGGATCATAGCATATCGTCTTGCATTACCACCGAGGTTGGCGCAAGTGAATGACGTTTTTCACGTGTCAATGTTGAGGAAGTATGAGTCTGACCCGACGCACATGCTGAATTTTGAGGATTTAGACGTGGATGACAGAGTGTCGTATGTGGAAAGCCCGGTTCAAATTGTAAATAAAAAAGAACGGGTTCTACACACCAAGACAATCCCGATGGTCAAAATGGTCCGGCAACACTACGGTACTAAAAGAGCAACTGGAGAGTGAAGAGTCGATGAAACGACTGTACCCCCACCTTTTTGTTTATAGATTGTAATGGTTTAAATTTCAAGGACGAAATTTTTATAAGAGGGGAAGAGTTATGACATCCTAAATTTCAGGTTCTGCTTTCGACTAATTAAGTGGGCTTTTCATCGACGCACCTATAATCCTTTTCCATGAGCTGATCACTCACGGGGTAACTAATCTATCAGGTGAAGTCGTTAGGGGATTTTAACGCAAGAAACTTAAAAATTCGAATAGGAATCGACTGCTCAACTGTGCTAATCTGCGAATGTCATTACGGCACAAACCGATTAGAGACTGGAGGTAGGTGGACTTGACAGAACCATGTGAAAGTGTGGATGATTCCATCTAATTGCACAATTCTTGTCGATTGGCACTAGACTGATTTCTTTATTGTTTTGGTACCCTGTGTCCGCATTTGAAATCTCGAAATTTTCACGACAACCAAGAGTGGTCAATGTGTCGAAGATGCACTTTGTGGCTTGAAAATAATCGACCACAGGTCAAAAGCATTAAAAATTCCTAAAAGCTACCTGGTAAATTAGGACGAGCTAAAATCGCGCCAAATTGAAATTAACCGCGAATTGGAACCTGAATTTAGAAATGGAAAGTGCTATCATGTCACAAATCATTTTGAGCGTCGACTCATCCTCCGAATATTTTTCTACAAACCGAGATTCTCGGTGAAAAATCTAAAGGTTATTTTGGATCATAAAAATTAAAGGATCGCTTTTGATTTTGTTTTTGGGATTCAAGTTAAACTAATTGGTGAGGAAAAATGTTGATTGGGATGATGGCACCTTAGTTGGAATTATGGACATCAAATTGAGTCCAATTGGATAAGAATTGAAGGGGAATTGAATGAATTTGATGTGCAATTGTACAAAATTCGTAGCCCCTTGGTCCTCACCCTTTTGGACCACCTCCTTGGCTTCCTAAGGAAGCTTTGTGGTCTGCAAATGGCTGTGGAAGCCAGCCAAGCAAGGCGGGACCTCTTCTAGGGGACAAAGGGATAGAAAGAAGCTTGGAGGGACCCTCGAAACTAGAGCTATCCCCTTTCTTCCTCCCTCAACTCCCTCAACTCTACTTTCTCCATTTTCGTCATCGAAATGCTAATTCAGTGAGTTTACTCACTAAACTCTGCTTATGGAGTTAATTATACTTAAGGGGTGATTAGATTAGTCTAATGATGGTTTAGGTGGTTAGATTAGCTTAGTTAATTGTTAATTGATTAGATGAATGATTAGTTTAATGGATGGATTAATTAGTCTAATTATGCAATTAGATTAGTGTAAGCACGATTAGACTTTTAATTATTTTATTTTATGTATTTATTTATTTAAAATAAATATTATTTAATACTATTTTATTAAATTATTTTATTTTTAAATTAATTAAATTTTCGGAATTAATTAATTAATTAATTGATATTTTCCTAAAATTATGCTAGGATGGTCGGTGATTAGAATTTCACATTGATCGCAGTGGCGTAGTTAGTTTATACAAATTGATTGTTAAATTGTGAAATTGAATTATGTTGGTGAAGTTTTGGTATTTAACTTGAAAGTACCGAGTGTCGGGTTGTGACATCGAATGTATTTTTTTAAGTACCATAGGAGCTTGTGAGAGTATTGTTGAATTGACAACTTGTGTGAGAGATATTGAATTGCATGCTTGTATGAGCCCTATTGTGTGACAGCTTGTGTGAGCATTAATTTGAGTCAGCTTGTGAGAGCAAGGATAAGTCAGCTTGTGTGAGTAGTGATTTGTTGAATTGATAGACCGAGGTGTGTCAGTAGTTCATGCTTGTGCAAGCAATGATTGCATATGAATTGTACTGACATGCAGAAATGGACTGAGGCAAGGTAAGTCCTCTAATGACAATGGTGGAGAACCCGAAGCTCCGGAGTTTATGGAGGAGGAGACCAAAGAATCGGTGAACGTGTCCGACTAGTGGGTCATAGGACAGTTCCCTTTTTATTGAGCCGATATTTTGTAAATAGCCTAGTATTGTATATCAACCTGTGTGTTTATAAAACGCTTGTTTTGGTTGTGAATTATTGCCTGCTTTTATATCCCAAGTTAATTGTTGTCAGGGGTTTTGTTCGCTTCTGCATGTGTAATAAAATGAATGGGTCAGCGACGCGTCTTGGGATGTTGCAAATTTATATCGACCATCGAGAAATGTGTGCGCGCTCGAGGTTCGGGGCGTGACAATAAATCTCAACTATATATTATTAATGCATTTCACAAAAAGAAAGAACATATATTTATCACGTGCCAAATCAAGTAAAAACTTGCGATGCCTCCTATTTATGATAAAAGATATTTGCAATATAATAAACAATCATCCAAAATTATGATAAATGCACGTAGAAATTTGCAAGGCAGAATGATTAAAAAAATTAATCTCTTACCCAAGATATATGTCTGAAATATACCAAAAAAGTCATTTATCAATCTTCGCCTGAAATACTTTTCTGATTGCACCAAAATCTGCATAGATTCACAATCATTCTTCCTTTATAAAATTTCCTATAATCAACTCATTTCCTTTTTGGTCTCCATCAATTTGGACCCTTCCTTGACGTTAGAGCAAAATATAAAATCTCCATAGATAATCAAATATTCTTTCTAAACTCATCATGACATTATTGAAAGAAAGGACATTATGCACAATAAAATAAGAGAGAATCAAATCCTTGAATATTTAAGAAAGAATATTTTGTATAATAAATTAATATCACGTAAAACAGATTTTCACTTTGCAAAATATAACAAAATCTGAGAGCATAAAATTAATCCAAATAAACTCAATTGTCTTTAAGCGGGATATAAAAAATAATCACATGTATCAAATCAAATCGCAACTCACGAAAGAAAGAAAATCACACGATTCTCCCTTCAATCAAACCAATCAAAGAATATGATCATTTTAAAATCTGAATCAACTAAGGCATAAAGAGGATCTATCAAATATCAAGCATAATGAGAATTATGTGTCCAAATAATTAAAAAAAATACATTACTTACCAAATTTTCTTTCTTCTTTTCTTTTATTTCCTGCAAAAACAACTCATCTTTTCTTTGGTATCCATTTTTTTCTTGGGTCCTTAAGAGTTATTAGAGTATGTTGCTTTTACCTAATCTTTCTTAACAGATCTCCCGACTTTAGGACATTCTTTCTCAAAATGTTCCGAGTCTCCACAATTTGAACACTTGAGAGCATTTCGACCAATAGGTTTCGTAAAAATTCTTTAAAAATGCTTCTTGTACGCAAGTCTAGGAGGTCTTTGTCTAAGTCTCTCCTTGACTTTAGGAAAATCTATTAGAGAATCACTTTCTTTATTGAAACCAAGTCCCGACTTATCATAGTAAGGTACTTATATGGAAAGGATATGCTTTAATGTTTTTGAACCCTTTGAAAATTTTGTTGAAATATTTGAAAAAAAATTCTTTAAAGAATCATTTTCCTTGAAAAGTAAATCTTGACTTTCTTTTGTTTGTAGAAAATCTTTTTGCAAAATTTCAAACTTTTTTTTTTTCGAGAAAGATCCTGTTGCCTAAGCCATGAATTCTCCTTTTTTTAGTTCAGAGATCCTCTTAAGAAAAGATTTGAGATTTAAGCAAAGCTCATTTATATAATTAAGAACTTTGATAGGAATTGCTGAATGACTTACCTCGATTTCCTCATTGGATTTTGAATATGTGTCTGAGTCAGAGTTTGACTCTGAGTCTATGTCTGAGTCACACTCTAATTCTGAGTCTGATTTTGATTTAGAATTTGAGTCTAAGTCTGAATGTGCCATCAATGATATATTTCCTTACTGGTTGTCACACCCCAATCCTCCAAGCGCGTGCCCATCCATCCATGATCGATTAATAGCGACGTCCCAGGACGCATCGCCGACTCATTCATTTTAAAGCATATGCGGAAGTAGACAAATAATCCCCAGACAACAATCAAATGGGATAGAAGAGTAGAGTCACAATTTTTCAAATCAAAACAAGTCTTTTATAAACAAACGGGTTTGTAAACAAGACCAAGCTATTTACAAAAATATCGGCTTAACAAAAAGGAAATTATCTTATGACGTTCTAGTCAGACACGTTCGATGATTCTTCGATCTGCACCTTCCTAGACTCCGAGGCTTCCGGTCCTCCACGACCGCAATCTAGGGACCTAAAAATGTTACCCACAATGGGGTGAGACGATGTCTTAGCGAGTTCCACCCCCTAAGCCCCAATTAGGAAGAAAATACGCCTTAAGGACTGCCTAAGCACAAACACGTGATAAAGGACTTACCTTTGCCTCAAATTCCTCCTTCAAGTCAATATAATTTAAATACTTACAATTCGCATCAATTGATTAACATTAGATCGATCATCGATCAATCAACTCAGTCGATTACATGTCATCAAGACCATTCCACGGTCATTTCAATTACTCATCCCCACTATTAATTTCGACCACACTCAGGCACAGTCTACTACTAAATGTTCAACGGTGAATTACAGGCCAATAGGCACAGCCTGCTCCAAGTGCAACGGTAGATTACGGCTCAACGAGCATAACCTTGGTTAGGTGGTAAATTACAGCCCAACAAGGCATAGCCTCTATGAGGTAGATAATTATGGCCTAGTAGGCACAACCTCTATGAGGTAGATAATTACAGCTCAGCGAGCACAGCCATACTTTGGTGGTTAATAACGGTCCAAAGGAAACAACCTTTATGAGATGGTTAATTACAGCCCAAAAGGCACAACCTCTATAAGGTGGATAATTACGGCCCAGTAGGCACAACCTTTAAGTGGTGGTTTTGTTAACCAAAGTCATACCCTCACACGATTATTCATCTACGGCCAAAGATATTGTACTTCTCAATAAAATTCCTCAATTACCATAATATTTTGGCATATTTCCCTCATGTTAAGGATATCTCATAAAGATAGCCATGTATGGGTACACGGTCGGCCTCAACCAAAATATAACATTTTCACTTTAGAACATCCCATCAATTCCCGCAATCTCAAAATATATTTTTGGCGCTGTAAACCGACGCCCAATAATTTTCTAATCAATTACCAAAATTATCGACTTTTGGGATAATTACCCACAATCACCAATCACACTTAATTAGTACAAATTTGAACTCAATTAAATAAACATATCACACCACTGCAATCAGTACAAAATTCCGGTCACCGACTATCCTGGTCTAATTTTCGAAAAATAAAATTAATTAATTAATTAATTACATAAAATAATAAATAAATGTCAATAAATAGAAATTAGGTCCAAAAAGCCTAATTGGAAGCCGAGACGGTCTTGGAAAATTTCTGAACTAGATAAATACTAGAACTTGTCTAGACTCTAACTATACTACTCTAACAACCTAACGTGCATTAACGGATAATTAAATTACTAATCTAATCTAACTATCCACATAATCCACACTTAGCCTAAACTAAACAACCCTTAAGTGTCATTAACCTACTGAGCAAGGATTAGTGAGTTAAACTCACTTGATTTACGATCCGCTCGGATCAAATCAACGGGAACGCTACGGGACTCGATAAACTCCAAAGGGGAATCGCCCTTGGGGGTCGAGAATGCCTCCAAAACGGACCAAACAGAAGCTGTGATACCCACAAACTCCGGTTCTAATCTGGGTTGAGAAAAGTTGGACCAGTGGCTGCGGGTTGGCTCGAAATGGCAAGGGAAGGTCATTGGTGGCAACAGTAGGCTTCACAGAGGTAGATAGGCTTATAAACGGCTCCGGCGACAGCAAAACGAGCTCGAGCAACTCTGAGAACTTCCTGGGATCGTGGCTAAGGTGGAACGGCGGAGACGGTTGCATGGCTAGCGAGGCGTGCAATAGCGAGTGGTGGCGACCCGGCAGCCTGGCGAGGCTAGTGACAGCTTGGGGGAAGCTGAGCTGCAGTCTTTTCAGCAAGAAGAAAGGACGAGGAAGGGTCTTCGACGATGCAGGAGGGAGAGGGGGAACAAGATCAACTTGGAGGGGGCCACCATGTCTCCATCTTATCCTCTTTGGTCCCCTTGATTGTTCCTACATGACAGCTGGCTCCCATAGCCCAATGTCAAGCCTTAAGCTTCCTCAACAAGCTAAGGAAAGAGTCCAAAAAGTCATGGACCATGGGACATACGAATTTCACAAGTTTTGTCTCAATTTGGACCCAAATAATTCTTAAATCAATTCAATCCGACTTCTATAAATTCCATGGTCGAGTCAATGATCAAATTGGTATTTTTCCTCACCAAAAGATCCTACTTGCATCCCATTTTCATAAACAAAAAAGTCATCTACATTTTCTGGTTGAAAACGGCCCTATGACGACTTTTTCCCAAAAAGTCTCGATTTACATAAAAATCTTCAAAAGAAGAGTCAACGTTCCTAAAATGATATGTGACATGACAGAACTTTCAATTTTTGAAATTGAATTCAAATTTGCAATTAATTTCGATTTGGCACGATTTTAGCGTGACCTAGGCGACCTTGTAACTTTTAGAAATTTTTAATGCAAATAACCCGTGGTTGATTATATTCGAGCCACAATGAACTTATTCAACACATTAGCGACTCTCGGTTGTCATGAAAATCTCAATAATTCAAATATGAACACAGGATACCAAAACAATAGAAAAAATAGTTTAGTGCCAATCGAAGAGAAATTTGCAATTTAGTGGAATCACCCACATTTAGCCATACATCTCAGTCGAACTAACATATCTCTAATTTCTAATCAATCTTACTGTGTCGTAATGATCTCTGCAAATGAGCACGGTCGAGTAGTCGATTTTTGGTCGAATCCTCAAGTCTATTGCATTGAAATCTCTTAATGGCTTCCCTAGATCATCTAATTATCTCGTGAGTGATCGGCTCTGAGAATAGCACTATAGGCGCATCAATTAAATGCCCGATTTATTCAATTGAAAGCAAACCGAAAATCTGGAATGTCACAACTCTACCCCTCTTATAAAAATTTCATTCTCGAAATTCAAACCATTACAATACTTAAGCAAAAAGATGGGGGTATAACTGTCTCATCGACTCTTCACTCTTCCAAGTTGCTCCTTCAGTGCCGTGGTGTTACCAGACCACCTTAACTAACGGGATAGTCTTTGAATGCAAAATTTGTTCCTTTTGATCCACGATCTGAACTGGGCTTTCAACGTATGACACTTGATCATCCATGTCCAATTCCTCAAAATTAAGCACGTGGGTCGGGTCAAGCTCATACTTTCAACATCAACACGTGAAAGACGTCGTGCACTTGCGCCAATCTTGGCAGCAACGCAAAACGATATGCTAAGTTCTCAATTCTCTCAAGAATTTCAAACAGACCTACGTACCTTGGACTCAGTTTTCCTTTCTTTCCAAAGCACAAAGTTCCCCTCATTGGTGACACTTTCAGAAAAATGTGATCACCAACTTAGAATTCTAATGACTTCCGGCGCTTATGAGTGTAACCCTTCTGTCTGTTTTGAGCAGTCTTTAATCTGCCTCTAATCATTACAACTGCATCCACTGACTGCTAAACCAACTCTGGGCCTGTGATCTTTCTTTCCCCAACTTCATCGCAAACAAACTAGCGTTTCGCACACTTTGCCATACAACGCTTCAAAATAACCCATCCGAATGCTCTGCTGATAACTATTGTTGTAGGCGAAGTCAACCAAATGAAGTTGTTCTTCCTAGCTTCCCTTGAAGTCTAGTATGCAAGTTCGCAGCATATCTTTGAGGGTTTGAATTGTCCTCTCAAACTGGCCATCTGTCTGAGGATGATATGACGTACTATACTACAGCTTCGTACCTAAAGCACTCTGCAAACTCTTCCAAAATGCAGCTATGAATCTCGGGTCTTGGTCTGAGATAATCGTAACCGGCACTCCATGCAGACGAACTATCTGACGCATGTACAACTCTGCTTGCCTATCCAAACTGAGGTCCTTTCACACTGCAATGAAGTAAGCCGACTTTGTCAATCGGTCAACCACTACCCAAATGGAATCATGTCCTCTATGACTTCTCGGTAATCCAGTCACGAAGTCCATCGTGATCTGCTCCCATTTCCACTCTGGGATCTTGAGAGGTTGCAAAAGTCCTCTCGGCTTACAATGTTGTGCTTTGACCTGCTAACATGTCAAACACTTGGCGACATGCTTGGCGATGTCCGCCTTCATACCAGACCACCAATAATGTTAACGCAGATTCTGATACATCTTGGTATTACCAGGATGAATGCTGTAACTGCTATGATAAGCTTCTGACAAGATATCCTCTCTAAGCTCCACATTGTCAAATACAATCAATCGTTCTCAGAACCTCAGTGTACCATCCTTAGAAATCTAAAAGTCAGCATTTCTCTTATTGGTATCCTCTTGCAAAATCTTATGAACGTCTTGATCTATCTGCTGAAGTGCTTTGATCATAACCTGAACATCCAGTTCAATCCTAAAGGTGGCCATAATATTCGAAAAGTGGCCTACCTCAAATTTGAACACCGAATCTCGAGCTCTCTCGATCTAATTCCACTCCTTAACCAACATATGAACAACTGCAGATTTCCGACTCAAGGCATCGACGACCTTATTCACCTTCATAGGGTGATATAGGATATCACAGTCATAGTCCTTCAGAAGTTCCATCCATCGGCACTGTCTCATATTCAACTCCTTCTAAGAGAATATATATTTCAAACTCTAATGGTCAATGAAGATTTGGAACCTTTCTCCACACAAATAATGTCTCCAAATCTTCAATGCGACAATAATAGCCGCGAGTTCCAAGTCATGCATCGAGTAATTCTGCTCATGAGGTCTCAACTAACAAGAGGCTTATGCAACAACCCTACCATGTTGCATTAGCACGCAACCCAATACTCTAAACAATGCATCACTGTAGATCTCGTATCCTCCAAGACCAAATGGAATGGTCAGCACAAGTGCGGTAGTCAGCTTTTGTTTCAGCTCTTGGAAACTACGTTCACACCTGTCTATCCACACAAACTTCTCTTCTTTCTTCAAGAGTCTAGTCAAAGACAATGCTAAGGCTGAAAACCCTTCCACGAACCATCTATAATACCCTATTAAACCCAAAAAACTTATGATCTCTGTCACTGTAGTCAGTTTTGGCCAGTTCATCACCGCTTCAATCTTGGACAGGTCCACGAAGATTCCTTCGCTTGAAATCACGTGACCTAAAAAAGCAACACGAGTCAACCAAAACTCACACTTACTGAACTTGGCGTACAACTAATGAACTCTCAAGGTCTGAAGTACCAATCTCAGATGACTCTCATGGTCTTCATCATATCTCGAATCCACCATAATATCATCGATGAACATGATCACAAACTAATATAGATATTCCTTAAACACTCAGTTCATCAAATCCATGAAAGCAGCTGGAACATTCATCAACCCAAACGGCATTAGAGTGAACTCATAATAATCATACCGAGTACGAAATGCTGACTTCAGTATATCCTCTTTTCTGATTCTCAACTGATGATATCTTGTCCTCAAGTCGATTTTGGAGAATATAGACACTCTTTGTAGCCGATCAAATAAGTCATCAATCCTTGGAATAGGATACTTATTCTTATTCTTCACTTGATTGAGTTGACAATAGTCAATGCACAGATGCAACGAACCATCCTTCTTCTTTACGAACAGAATTAGTGCTCCCCAAGGTGATGCACTACGACGGATGAATCCTTTAATTCTTGCATTTGCACCTTCAATTCTTTCAACTTCGACGACGTCATTCCGTAAGGAGCCTTAAAGATTGGCTCTGTCCCAAGTGCTAGCTCAATCATGAACTCAATCTCTCTCTCAGGCGACAGACCTACCAATTCCTTTGGAAAGACATCTAGAAATCTTGTACTACTGAAATATCCTCGACTTTCAGTTCCTCAACTATCGTATCCACGACAATTGCTAGGTAACTCTAACAACCCTTGTCTAACAAACGAGTTGCTTCAAGCGATGAGATTAAAGTAATCGAGGGTCTTCCTCAACTTACAACAAACTTGAAACTTCCACCCTCTAACGAGTCAATCTAAATCGCTTTACGATAATAATCCATCTTAGCTCGTTGTTTGGTGAGCCAATCCATGTCAATTATCAAATCAAAGTCATACATAGCTAGGACTAACAAATCTATTTTCCCCTCTCGCTCACCAATCGCTAATTTGCAACCAAAACAACTCAAAGCAGACAGCACCTTATCTTTTAACAGTGTAGATATGCTAACCACTGACTCTAGCAACTCAGAACTTAATCCTATCAGCTTAACAAATTGCTCAGTAATAAAAGAATGAGTTATGCTAGGGTCAAATAAAGCATAAATAGCATGGTCGTTCAGTGAAACCATACCTGAAATCACATCAGATGCATCCTCAACCTGACCTCTCATGATAGCATAAACTGTTCCTTAAGCTAGAGGTCTATTTTTTCCACCCTGCAATGCGTTCTGCGCGCAAAACCTCTTATCTAACCCAATGGTGGCGGCGGCGGTAACTGTTGCGGTCTCCCCTATCTTCTGGGACAGTTCCTAGTTATGTGACCTAGCTGGCCACACCCAAAACAAGTACCCGACCTAGATTGGCATGGGGCAAATTCGTGTCGCCTTCCACACAAGCGACACATGCCATTTTGGCTAGGCCCTACCTTTTCAATTCCACCTTTCTTGTTGGGCGGGACTTGAAATCTTCCTCCAATCATGGGCTTCTTCCCATACCAATTTCCATCTTGGTTCGATCCAAACCGCAACCCAGATGCGGCAGCTCGTTCATTATGATCCCTCTCGATCATCTGGACCCGCTCATACAGGTCATTGTAATTCCGCAAGTTGAGCAATATCACCTCAACTCTGGCCTGAGTCTGCCTCTAGATCTCCTAACCCTGTTCATCGAGTTCTCAACAAGCTCTGGAACATACTGTGATAATTCAGCGAACTTCGCTTCGTATCGGTCTACGGTCATAGAGTCTTGGCAAAGCGCAAGAATTCCGTTATCTTTTCTCTAGCAGTCTCAAAGAAGTACTTACTGTTGAAAACATCAACAAAGATGTTCCACTCCGGAACCACGCCTTCATGGAATACCCTTACTTTGGTGGTTCTCCACCACATACTTGCAATCCCCTCTAACTAGTAGGTTGCAATGTGCACATCAGCAATGCAAAGGCTTTCTCCAATCCTTGGATCCAAAGAGCTACAGCTTCGGGGTCTCCTACCCCAGTAAACTTCGATGGGTTTAGTTTTAGGAACTGTTCCACCAACTTATGCATTGGCCTTCCAGCGACCACATTCCCCGGTGAAACCTCAGCTGAAGCGGCGACAGGTGCAGCAACGGCAGCATTGGCAACGGCTTGAGCAACAGCTGTAACAACGGCGGTAAAGGCGGCAGCTTGGTTCTCGACCTATTACCCCATTATCTCTCTCATTGCATCCAAGGCCTACGTGATCCCAACGGTTCCCGAATCACCGGGGGCTACTACCCTAGCACCAACGAGAGGTGATGCTACTCCACTCCCACTAGCCTCAACTAGCACTTTACCTTGGCCTCCTCGGGTACCGATCCTCGTCGGCGTCCTCCCCCGAGCTGTAGGCCCAATGATACTCTTCCTAGGAGTCCTCTGCTCCTAATCACTCATAATATAGCTTTTCTACGGAACCTGTTCCCAATTCCATATATAATCAGAAACTGAGTGATCCACACAACAACCAATTCTACCAAACAGCTATCACAGACATGCACCAGCATGAATTAAAAGCCAACCCTACTAACTATCCCATAAACCATCACACCTCATCACTCCATTCCTAAACCACGCTCTGATACCATTAAACGAGGATGTCACACCCCGATCCTCCGAGCGCATGCCCATCCATCCATGGTCGATTAATAGCGATGTCCCATGACGCATCGTTGACCCATTCATTTTCAAGTGCATGCAGAAGTAGACAAACAATCCCCAGATAACAATCAAATGGGATAGAAGAGTAGAGCCACAATTTTTCAAATCGAAACAAGTCTTCTATATACAAACGGGTTTATAAACAAGACCAAGCTGTTTACAAAAATATCGACTCAACAAAAAGGGAATTGTCTTATGACGTTCTGGTCAAACATATTCGCCGATTCTTCGATCTGCACCTTCCCAGACTCTGGGGCTTCCAGTCCTCCACGACCGCAATCTAGGGACTTAAAAATGTTTTCCCACAACGAGGTGAGACAACGTCTCAGTGAGTTCCACCCCCTAAGCCCCAATTAGGAAGAAAATACGCCCTAAGGGCAGCCTAAACACAAACACGAGAGAGAGGACTTACCTTTGCCTCAAATTCCTCCTGCAAGTCAGTATAATTTAAATACTTACAATTCGCATCAATCAATCAACATCAGATTGAATCATCGATCAATCAGCTCAGTCAATTACATGTCATTAAGACCATCCCATGGTCATTTCAATTACTCATCCCCACTATTAATTTCAGCCATACTCAGGCACAACCTACTACTAAATATTCAGCGGTAAATTACGGCCCAATGGGCATAACCTACTCCAAGTGCAGCGGTAGATTACGACTCAACGAGCACAACCTTGGTTAGGTGGTAAATTAGGGCCCAAAAAGGCACTGCCTTTATGAGGTGGATAATTATGGCCAGTAGGCACAACCTTTATGAGATAGATATTTACGGCTCAATGAGCACAACCGTACTTTGGTGGTTAATTACAGCCCAAAGGACACAACCTTTATGAGGTGGTTAATTATGGCTCAAAAGGCACAACCTCTACAAAGTGGATAATTATGGCCCAATAGGCACAACCTTTAAGTGGTGGTTTTGTTAATCGAAGTCATACCCTCACACAATTATTCATCTACGGCCAAAGACATCATACTTCTCAATCAAATTCCTCAATTACCATAATATTTTGGCATATTTCCCTCGTGTTAAAGATATCTCATCAAGATAGTCGTATGTGAGTACACGGTCGGCCTCAGCCAAAATATAATATTTTCACTTTAAAACATCCCACCAATTCCAACAATCTCAAAAATATTTTTGGTGCTATAGACCGATGCCCGATAATTTTCTAATCAATTACCAAAGTTATCGACTTTTAGGATAATTACCCACAATCATTAATCATACTCAATCGGTACAAATTTGAACTCAATTAAATAAATAGATCACACAACTGCAATCAGCACGAAATTTCGGCCACCGACTATCTCAGTCTAATTCTCAAAAATTAATTAATTAATTAATTAATTAATTACGGAAAATAATAAATAAATGCCAATAAATAGAAATTAAGCCCAAAAAGCCTAATTGGAAGCCGAGACGATCCCGGAAAACTTCCAAACCACTCTAGATAAATACTAGAGTTTATCTAGGCTCTAACTACACTACTATAACCACCTAACATGTATTAATGGATAATTAAATTATTAATCTAATCTAACTATCCACATAATCAACACTTAGCCTAAACTAAACAATTCTTAAGCGTCATTAAACTACTAAGCAGGGATTAGTGAGTTAAACTCACTTGATTTGCGATCCCCTCGGATCAAATCGACAAGAACGCTGCAAGGCTTGATAAACTCCAAAGGGGAATCACTTTTCGGGGTCGGGAACGTCTCCAAAACAGGCCAAACAGCAGCTACGATACCCACAAACTCCAATTCTAATTTGGGCCGAGAAAAGCTGGACCGGTGGCTGCAGGTTGGCTCGGAATGGCAAGGGAAGGTCGGTGGTGGCAGCAGCAGGCTTCACGATGGCAAATAGGCTTCCAAACGGCTTTGGTGACGGCGGAACGAGCTCGAGCAACTCCGGGGATTTCCTGTGATCGTGGCTAAGGTGGAACGACGACCCAGAATGACAGAGATGGTCGCATGGCTAGCAAGGCATGCGACAACAGCAACAGCGAGCGGTGGCAACCCGGCGACCTAGCAAGGCTGGTGATGGCTTGGGGGAAGCTGAGCTACGGTGTTTTGCTTGCTGAGGCATCAAACAGCAAGAAGAAAGGAGGAGGAAGGGTCTTCGATGGTGCAAGAGGGAGAGGGGAACAAGATCAACTTGGAGGGGGCCACCATGTCTTCATCCTATCCTCTTTGGTCCCCTTAACCGGTCCTACTTGGCAACTAGCTCCCACAGCCCAATTTCTAGCCTCAAGCTTCCTCAACAAGCTAAGCAAATGGTCCAAAAAGTCATGGACCATGGGACATACGAATTTCACAAGTTTTCCCTCAATTTGGACCTAAATAATTCTTAAATCAATTCAATCCAACTTCTATAAATTCCATGGTTGAGTCAACGATCAAATTGGTATTTTTTCTCACCAATAGATCCTACTTGCATTCCATTTTCACAAACAAAAACAGTCATCTGCATTTTCCGGTCGATAATGGCCCTATGACGACTTTTTCCCAAAAAGTCTCGATTTGCAGAAAAATCTTCGAAAAGTGAGTCAACGTTCCTAAAATGATTTTTGACATGACAGAACTTTCAATTTCTGAAATCAGATTCAAATTCGTAGTTAATTTCAATCTTGTGCGATTTTAGCATGACCTAGGCGACCCAGTAGCTTTCATAAATTTTTAGTGCAAATGACCCGTGGTTGATTTTCTTCGAGCCACAATGAACCTATTCAACACATTGGCGACTCTCAGTTGTCATGCAAATCTCGGGGATTCAAATACTGACACAGGATACCAAAACGATAGAAAAATCAGTCTAGTGCCGATCGACAAGAAATTTGTATTTAATGGAATCACCCACGTTTAGCCACATATCTTAGTCGAACCGACTTATCTCTGATTTCTAATCGATCTCATTGTGTCGTAGTGATCTCTGTAGATAAGCACAGCCGACTAGTCGATTCCTAGTCGATTCCTAGTCGAATCCTCAAGTCTATTGCATTGAAATCTCTTAAAGGCTTCCCTAGATCGTCTAGTTATCTTGTGAGTAATCAACTCTGATAATAGCACTATAGGCACGTCGATGAAATGTCCAATTTATTCAATTGAAAGCAGAACAGAAAATCTGGGATGTTACACTCGTCATCTTCTTTCATGGTTCTTTTCTACCCATTTTGCTTGTATTGTTTCTTCTACTAAATTTCCTTCCTTTTCTACTCAACCTTTTTGAATTTCTTGATCATAAAAGCAAGTTCTTCATCGTCCATGTCATTTTCTGAGTCTATATCATCATAATAAGCATTAGATATTAAAGCGATGGACCTCTTACCTTCGGGATCTTCATCAACAATTCGTTCCACTTTGTAGGATTGAAAAGTGCCAATCAATTCATCAATAGAGAGTGGCATAATCCTCTAAGTCTCTCGAATCGAGGTCTTAACATGGTTCTAATCTTTTGAGAGACCTCGTAGAAATTTGTTGACCTTCATTGAGGCAGAAATTGGATGACCTTGATACGCCAAACCGTTTATAATTTCTGTAAAACAACTGAACATATCTCTAATTGACTCTCTTTACTTCATCTTGAAGGATTCGTATTTGTTGAGCAGGAAGTTTACATTTGTCTCTTTTACATGATCAGTCCCTTCATAAGTGACATAAAATCTATCCCAGACTTCCTTACCTATTTCACATGAAAAAATTTTGTTATATTTAGCAAGAGAGAATGCGCAAAATAAAGAATAAAATAGTTTTAGCATCAGGAGCTTCTTTTTTGGACATCTTTGTCCGAGACATAAGAGCAAGGGGTTTTATTTCTTTGTCTTTGCCATTCTTATTTGATGTAGACGCAGCGATGGGATTGATTCCTTTTTTCCACAACATCCCATTACAAGGTATCTCTGGATCTTAGGAATGCCTTCATTCTATTTTTTCCAAATGTTATATTCCTTTCCATCGAAATAGGGTGGTCTGGTGTTGCTTTGTCTGTCAACTAGCCCTAGTGCCAAGATACTAGCCATAGAAGATCTTTAGCTTAGAAGTAAAAACACTTCAATAAAATAAGCATCGTAGCTCTGATACCAATTGAAAGTGCTAGTACGAACACCTAGAGAGTGGTGAATAAATGTAAGAAAATTTTTGTAAAGAGTAATAAAAATATTTTTCTTTTGAAACTGAGTTTGAAGAGCAACAAACTTTGACCGAGTTCAGACTTTAGTAGTTAAATAGAACTACAAACAAAATAAAGGAGTTCAAAGAAGAGAATAAGAACACGAAATTTATAGTGGTTCGGCTTAGATCAAACCTATGTCCACTCTCCCATGCTAACAGCATTTTGCTGGATTCCACTATGCAATTAACAAGATATTACAACTTTGAGTGCAAACACTTAATAGTATATCACACTATCTCACTAAGTCACTCTTTTGGTATTTTTCTCACGATCACAAACGTTTAAGCTCACAAGAGACAAGTGTATGATCGAAGTTGGCTTAAACTTTGGAATTATAAATTTTACGCTCCGTCTCTTACTTGTTCATCAATCATTGATCTCCTTAAATGCTCCTCTACTTCCAAACTAGCCGTTGGACAGTATCTTGAGGATCATCTTCCAATCTACCCATTGGACAGATCTGTATCTAAAAGATTTGATAGCCGTTGAGTGATAGAAGTAGAATCTCAAAATGATTCTGATCACCCATACAAATAGAATCTTAATTTCCATAAGTAGAGCTTCTTTGTATAGAAAGTTCTTGTCTTCATGTCCAATTGCCAATCAATTAGATTGAGTCAATCAAATATATATTGATATAGAATCCAAACCAGATCGCTAGCCGTTATATGTTTGGGCTTGTATTAAATTCTATCAAGTTGTTTTATTCGAAACATGCTTCGTTCTGAATCTGCTACATTCTAAACTTGTGTCTCGTTCTAGACCTTGTCACATTCTGGACTTGTGTCTCATTCTTGATGTAAAGTCTTAGAGTGTTCAGTCTAAAGTAAAGTCTGAGTGTCTTCCATCTAAAGTAGAGTCTCAGTGTCTTCCGTCTGAAGTAGAGTCTGAGTGCAATAGACTTTACAATCTGGACGTAAGTCTAAACATATTCTTCTTCTGAATAGATTTAGCTTTAAGGTCTGGACACAGTCTGAATAAGTTCAACTTCAGCATAGAGTCTATCTTCCGATTCTTTCAAGTATAGACTTTGACAATATCATTTACATGTTCTATCATATAGTCTATTATTCAATAATTAAACACGTTAATAGCCTTGGATCTTTTTTGTCATCTTCAAAATATCATGAGGGATTTCCCTAATACTCTCTTTTGGTGATAACTCCAAAATTATTGTCGAAGGCAAAGGTGCAATCTTGATTCATTTGAAGAATGGTGCACGTCAATTTATTTATAATGTTTATTATGTCCAGAAAATGTCAAGCAATATTTTGAGTTTGGGACAGCTTTTTGAGAAAGATTATACCATTCATACAAAAAATCTTAGTAAAGGTTATACTGTTCATACGAAAAATCTTAGTCTTTTGCTAAGAGATGGGAATAATAAACCGATTGTGAATGTGAAGATGTCGAAGAACATTATATTTACTCTCAATATAAAGAATGATACGTCTCAATGTCTGAAGATGTGGGTTAATGATCCTTCATGGTTGTGGCGTTTGAGTTTCGGCCATCTCAATTTTGGCGGACTCAATTTGCTTTCTCACAGGGAGATAATTTATGGCTTACCACATATTGATCATCCTGATTAATTATGTGAAGGGTATGTTTTCGGTAAGTATTCCAGAATTACCTTTCCGAAGGAAGTGACTTATCGAGTGAAGAAGCCACTCAAGTTGATTCATTCTGATGTGTGTGGCCCAACACTCCTCACTCATATGGTAATCATCAATATTTTGTTACCTTTATTGATGATTTTACTCGAAAAACTTGGGTATATTTTTTGCAAAAAAAAAGATAGAAGTGTTTGTTATGTTCAAACAATTCAAGAACATGGTTGAAAAGGAGAGCGGCTATTTTATCAAAGCTATGAAGACTAATCGTGGTGGAGAATTCACCTTGGTCATATTTAACAAATTCTGTGAAGATCATGGTATTCAGCATTTCTTGACGGCTCCGTATTCTCCTCAGCAAAATGGCATAGCTAAACAAAAAAATAGAACCATCCTTGACATGGTTCGAAGCATATTAAAGAGCTAAAATTTGCCCAATGAGCTTTGGGCTGAAGCTATTTCGTGTGCAGTCTATCTTCAAAATAGATGTCCCACATTCAGAATCAAAAGCGTAACTCCATGGGAAGCATGGACCGTGATGTGGACATCAAGCCATATCGAGGAGGGGGTGCTAGGGACCTATTGTCTATTCCTACTTGTTCGATTACTTGAGCGCAGGCCAAGCAATTGAAGCAAGCTGTTGGCGTCATGGTTCGTGATCTTCGACATAGAGATGACCTTGGATCAAATCTTGAAGAAACTTCGAAATCCTGGCATAATCTTTGGCGTGGAGATGACCTTGGATCGAATCTTGAAGAATCTTGAAGAATCTTGAAAATTTTCACACAATTTGATTATCTAGTCACCAAATATTTGACCAAGTAAATATATATATCTTCTTGTCTAAGTATATTCTAGATATGACGCATTAGATTTCTAGGGTTGGTTCTAGGGTTTGTGTGGTAGCTAGAAGACCTATATTAAGGACTGGCTGAATTTCTTTGGGGAATATACATTTTATTTTTGAAGAAAAGAATTGAGAGGTTCTCTTCTACTATTCTTTTGAGGACTTGACCTTATCAAGGTTCCCTTGTGACGGTCGATTCAACTTATCGAGCGAGATAGCGAATTCTTTCGCTCGTGGCGTCTATAACATTGGTTGGTTGACACGCGTTTGCCAACAGGTCACGTTCATACCAAGATTGTCAATCATAGGTTCAATTGAAGGTCGAGGTTCGCAATTCGCACCATCCAGGCCTTCGTAAAACGATCTTTTCGCAACGATTCACATCACTTGGTATCAAAGCCAGGTTCTACAAGGTCTATTCATCTTAAATTTTCTGTTTATATTCAACAATTTGAGATTTATTGGGCTAGGGTTTCGATTCTAGCCAATTTAGAGATCCGATTGCTTTTATGCTTCCATACGTAGTTGTTTGCTGTTAGTTTTATTTTATTTTATTTTATTGTAATTTTAGTTGGTCCTAGCATCTTAAAATTGTAACTGAGTTTGTCAAAAAAAAAAAAACACACACACACACACACAAAAAAAGTGCGCAAAAAAAAGATTCAGTAAAAAAAAATAGCCGAACCAAAAGAAAAAAAAATCAAGAAGACGTTGCGTGAGAAGACGCGCGCAAATATTGAGCACAAGATTGAGCAATATGCAAGGCAAGGCAACAAAGGGTGCAAGAAAGTGGTGTTTGAACCCGGCGATTGGGTTTGGGTTCATATGCGCAATGAGCGATTTCTTAAGCAGCGACATTCTAAGTTATTACCGCGAGGGGATTGACCATTCATGGTGTTAGAAAGAGTTAACAATAACACCTACAAGCATGATCTTCCAAGTGAGTATGATGTTAGTGCTACATTTAATGTTTCTGACTTGATTCTTTTCGATGCCAGTGGTGATTTGAGGACAAATCCTTTGCATGGTGGAGGGAATGATGTGGATATCAAGCCATATCGAAGAGGAGGTGCTAGGGACCCATTGTCTATTCCTACCGGTTCAATTATTCGAGCGCAAACCAAGCAATTTAGGCAAGTTATTGGCGTCATGGTTCGTGATCTTCGGCGTAGAGATGACCTTGGATCAAATCTTGAAGAATCTTGGAAATCTTGGCGTAATCTTTGGTGTGGAGATGACATTGGATCGAATCTTGAAGAATCTTGGAAATCTTGGCGTAATCTTTGGCGTGAAGATGACATTGGATCGAATCTTGAAGAATCTTTGAAATCTTAGCGCAATTTAATTATCTGGTCACCAAATATTTGACCAAGTCAAAATATATATATATATATATATATATATATATATATATATTCTTGTTTAGGTGTAATCTAGAATATGACACATTAGATTTCTAGGGTTGGTTTTAGGGTTTGTGTGGCAGCTAGAAGGCCTATATTAGGACTGGCTGAATTTCTTTGGGAGATATACATTTTATTTTTTAGGAAAAGAATTGAGAGGTTCTCTTCTACTATTCTTTTTGAGGACTTGACCTTATCAAGGTTCCCTTATGATGATTGATTTGACTTATCGAGCGAGATAGTGAATTATTTCGCTCGTGGTGTCTATAACGTTGGTTGGTTGACACATGTTCATCAACAGGTTACGTTCATACCGAGATTGCCAATCACAAGTTTGATTGGAGGTCGAGATTCACAATTCGCTCCATCCGGGCCTTCGTAGAACGATCTTTTCGCAACAATTCACATCAAATTGGGAGAACACCAAGTGTTTCACACTTGAGAATTTTCGAGAGCATTGCGTATGCTCATGTGCTGAACCAGAAAAGATCGAAACTAGAAGACAAGAGCAAAAAGCTCATCTTTATTGGGTATGACTTCTCATCCAAAGCCTATTGATTATTTGATTCTAACACTTTCAAAGTGTATATAAGAAGAGATGTCAAGTTCGATGAAGATGGCACGTAGGAAGACAACCTAAAAAATGAAGTGAATACTCATAGTGATACCCATCAAATATAGTCGGAGGATCATTGTACACCTTCTTCTCTAGTATTTTCTTCAAGTTCATCATCACCAACCTCTTCAAATGATGCCGATGAACTATTAGTGCCAAGATCAAAGAGATTGTCTGACATTTATGAAGTTACCGATGAGGTTCACCTTGTATGTCTTCTTAAAGATTATGGACCACTTGTCTATAATGATGTGGCCAAAGAAGAAAAATGGAGAAAAGCCATAAATGAAGAATTTGATGCCATTAAGAAGAATCAAACATGGGAGCTTGCTAATCTACCAAATAATAAGAAATCGATTGCACTTAAATGGGTGTACAAGGCCAAGAATAACGAGAAAGGAGAAGTGACAAGATACAAGGCTAGATTAGTCCCGAAGGGGTACAAACAAAATGCCGGAATCGACTATAATGAAGTTTTTTGTCCTGTCATCTGCATGAAAATGATTAGATTAATTATTTCTATCGTTGTTCAAAGTAATTGGCGAATTTATCAAATGGATGTCAAATCAGCATTTTTGAATGGCATTCTTGAAGAAGAGATTTATGTTGAACAACATGAGGGGTTTGTTGTGAAAGGTCATGAAGATAAAGTGTTGGAGTTGAAGAAAGCTCTATATGGGCTTAAACAAGCACCAAGAGCATGGAATTCTAGAATTGATGCATATTTCAAAGCGGATAGATTCTCTTAATGTCCATACAAGCATACACTCTACTTGAAGCAAGAAAAATGTGATGTTCTATTCATTTGTTTATATGTCGATGACCTTGTTTTTATAGGATATAATCCGGTGATAATTAATACTTTTAAGGCATCGATGGTGAAAGAATTTGAGATGACCGATAATGGTCTCATGAATTATTTTCTTGGGATCGAAGTGAAGCAAAGTGCCAATGGGATTTTTATTTTCCAAAAAGGATATGCATAAAATATCCTTGAAAAATTCAACATGAAGAATTGTACTCCGGTCAATACACCAATGAAGTGTGGAACCAATCTTTCAAAGTTTGATGATGGTGCTGATTTGATTCAACATATTATAGAAGCTTGATTGGGAGTTTGAGATATTTGCCATGCACAAGACTGGATATTACATATAGTGTTGGAATTGTAAGTTGATATATGGAGAAACCGAAGTCATCTCATCTTAAAGCTGCAAAGAGGATACTTCGGTATATCAAAGGTTCTACTTCTCATGCCATATACTACTATTACTCTTAATCCTTCTAACTTAGAGCTTATTCGTATAGTGATTATGGTGGAGATATCGACAATCGAAAGAGCACTACAGGCTTTGTATTTTTCCTATGTGACACTGTTTTCACCCTGAAGTATCTACAGAAACTTTTAACTTGAAACGAATGACTAATAATTTGCACCTTGCTTGATGGTGTTGGCTGACATGACCATCTATGTTTGGGGAAGACATAGAACTGCGCAAGGTCTTCCATCTAGCGAGCATACCCTTGGCTTTGGAAAGGTATGTTTAAGCAAGCAAGGAGTGAAGTTTTTGGTCCTCAATTTATTTTTATAGTATAACTTACAATGAAAACGCTTACAACTCATACTATTCAAGAGAATGAGACGAGTAGATTTTTTCTTTTCCTCTTTTTATTTCGCCTTGTTCAAAATGATCTTATCTAGCATTTCAAGGAGATATATCCCTGAGAATTTACAAAACATTAAGATTGCATACAAACTGTTGAAAGTAACACTATAATAAAGATTCTTAAATCCATGCACCAATCTTGGGAGTCAAACAGACATTAACATTAAACTTATAAATCGACAACCATGAAATTGACAACTTGCCCTCTACATCCATAACTTTTCCACATAATCGGCAACTCCAATTCATTAAATTATAGCCGAAATGAATTTGGTTTAATTATTAACACTCCCTATTATTCCAAATTCTCTTCCATTAATCATTCCAAGCAAACTCTTGAACTTCCAAAAAGCATCAATCTTAAAAAGTTGATTAAAAATATCTACTACTTGATCTCTTGTCTCCACATGTGAAATTTAAATTTCATTCTCTCTCACTTGCTCTCGAATGAAGTGATATCAAATATCAATATGTTTGCTTCGTTCATGAAAAACTAGATTTTTTGCCAAAGCAATAGCAAAAATGTTATTGACAAAAATTTATATTGCTTTTGTCTGCTTCTAATAAAAGTGTATGGATGAAGCATGAAAGATAATAGCTATTATTTATAATATGCTCTAACGCTCCACCTAATCTGGAGCTTCCAGCTTGCATATCACATGTGTAACTTTCTTCCTAAGATTTACCAAAGCACCATGGTAAATAAACCTTACACTAGCTGAGAGATGCCCCATAAGCCGGACCTTACACAACAAAATTAAATGTGGTCCACATCATACCAGATCTTACAAGTGTTGAAGTAGTACATGATCATAAACTTGACACCACATTCTCACAAAATCTTGATAAAACCATGTGCAAACCTAATTTGAATTGTGCAAACTAAACTATATCACTCCATCACACTGAACTTTGGCTACTTCTTGAATGTATGCTTGACTACGGTGGTCATAGTTTCCGGGACAATTGACGGCAACCTTGATCGTCACTCAACGCTGACTCTCGCAATTGAAAAGGAGTTCCATAATGAATAACGTCTCCGTAGGCTTTTTTAAGTGTTAATTTAAATTTCTTGAGATGAGGTGCTGCAGACTGGAGCACTAAGGGCACCGATCGGGGATTGTGACAGGCGGAGGAGGATGATGCTGTCCATGAAGACAACTCGTTTTGGCTGCTCTCAATGGCGAAGACCGGTGGTCTCAGTGTCAGAGTAGAAATGATATGGTAGAAACATAGGGTTGTGGTTTTTAAGACCAACCACACGAAGAAAGATAAAAGATAGGATTTCGATTTAGGTCCCTCTCTCAGTCTTTATTAGTGGCTTTGGTACCATCTAAATATTTTAGTATATCTAATAGAGGAGGAAAAGTGTCAAAAAAGTCTTAAATCTATTAAATTTGTGTCAATTTAATCATAAATCTTTCATTGGTGATAATTTAGTCCTAAACTTTTTTATTTTCTGCCAATTAAATCCTATACCCTTTGATCTAGTGTCAATTCAATTATTTCGATTAATTTTAATAGAATTTTGCTAATGTTGATGTCGGTTTGCTTACGTGGCTTGGTTAACGCTAACGTGGATAACTTTTGATGATATTTTATTATCCATTTCATTTTTCCTCTTTCCCTTTTTATTTTCTCTTTCTTTTGATTTTCCCCTTCCCTTCCTTCTTCCTCCAGTCGGTAGCCGATCAGCAACTAGTTAAAGGCGAGGGCCCACAAGGTCAACCGTGACCTCGCCAGCCACTAGCGAGCTCACCAGGGGCTATGAGGACAGCCTCACCCATGGACTATGAGGGTCGAGCCTCACTAGCCATGGGCGAGGCCGGACCTCGCTAGTGGCTAGGCGAGGCTCGACCCTCGCTAGCCTTGCGCAAGGTTGCTCTCGCGGCCTCTAGCAAGCTCACCGGCCCTCACATTTGGCCGGTTGCTGACCAATGACTAGCTCGAGGAAAAAGGAAGGGAAGGGGAAAAACAAAGGAAAGAGGGAGAAAAAATAGGAAATCAAAAAATATTAAAATATTAAAATATTATTAAAAGTTATCCATGTAAGCACCGATGTATCACGTAAGCTCACTGGCATCCAGTAAAATCTAGCCAAAATTAGTCAAAATAATTGTATTGGCACCAAATCAAAACATGTATTACTAAGTTGGTATCGATGCAATAAATTTAGGAATTTTTTGACATTTTTCTCCCAAAGAGTATATACTCAAATCTTACATCTTTACTATCAATAATAGAATATAGAGATGAATGTATTAGTATGACACCATGTTGAGGGGGAAATTTTCGTGTATTAAGCTTAGATGGGTGTAAATTCTAGAAGATATACTTGCAAGAAAAGAAATACATATAATAAATTTTCCAAACTTCTAACGATAGGGTTCCAAAACTTCCAAAACTTCCAAAACCAATAGCCGTATATTTAGATAATAATTATCACCTACTAACTCTAACTAATATCCATAAATACATTGCGACACTTTGTACCGTAAACAAAATGACACGATTTCTTTTTTTTGGGCCAAAAAAAAGGACACCGTTACTCAGGAGGGAGGAGTATACAAATCCCAGCCTGTCAACTCAGAAAAGACTACCGACCAAAAAACAAAACTCAGAAAAGACTAGACAACTATTGGGGCCACGGAATTAGGGTAATAAAGGTGATAATGAGCGAAAGGTTGGGTTCCTTATAGCTGTGATTGGTGAGTACCGCCCTAAACATGCGCCTCTGCTTGGGACATGATACTAGTAATGATTTATTTGCAACTCAAGTGATTTGATTGTACAGGCATGAAACATATTCCATCCGCTCATACGGAATATTAATTCGGTATCCCTTATGTGAGTCGCGATGGTCCGAAGGAGAATGCCAGGGTAAAGCAGGGTGTTTACATCAGCACTTGGGGAGAGGCGCCAGAGATTACCAATCAATGTATGACTCCAGAGGTTTACTGATCTGTACCGATCTGTCTATAATTATTTTTTACCCGTCAATGGCCATGTAACAGTTGCTGTTCATGTTTTTGGTCTGTCAACAACGACACCTCAATGCAATCTGCTAATGAATTCGTTGCAGTTCTTCTCTTGAATATGCTCGCATTTCCTCAACAGCACAACTCTCAAACGCAAAGGGGACTCAGACTACTGACTAGTATTGTTTGGATTATTTATCTTTTCCTGCCTTTGTTGTTTCAAGCCTCGAGTTTCTCATATATTGACAAGTCAAGTGCGCGAGAATTGGTATCCTAGGATTCTCTGTGTGGCCCTCGTAGGTTTCACATTATCCAGGACCAGAGCAATCTAGTCCTGCAACAGCTGCAACAGCTGCATTCAATCTGCCAAAAGATTAACAGTACAAAAACGTGTTTTCATCTTTGTGAAGTGTGGTCTCAGGAAGATTCTTATAAGAGCATTGTCTATGACAAGAAAAGAATTGAAGGTTATCTCATTTAATTATCCTTGGCTGTGAATAGATAGGCTTCGTACTGCATCCTAAAGCCCTGCCACCGTTTCTTGATCCCGTCTTCACTTTGAAGCACTCGCATGAAGTGCCACCAACGACGCATAAGCACCATCAGTTATCTTCATCAGAGTGTCGTGCCTACCCTGCTCAGCAATGACTCCATTCTTTACAACTGCAATAATATCAGCATTCTTTATCGTCGTAAGGCGGTGAGCAACAACTACAGTTGTCCGATTTACCATAACCCTGTCCAGTGCCTCTTGCACAATCCTCTCCGATTCCACATCCAATGCACTTGTAGCTTCGTCAAGCAGAAGTATCTTAGGATTCTTCAAAATAGCCCTAGCAATAGCTATCCTCTGTTTCTGCCCACCAGATAATTGCACTCCTCGCTCACCAACTGATGTATCATAACCTTGAGGCAGGGAAGATATAAAGTTGTGTGCATTTGATGACTTTGCAGCAGCAATGATCTCGTCCTCAGTGGCACCACCTTGCTTACCATAAGCAATGTTGTCGCGGATTGTTTCGTTGAAGAGTATAGGCTCTTGGCCTACCAAACCTAGCTGTTGCCTCAGCCAACTAAGCTTGAACTTTTGGAGCTGCACATGATCTAAAAATACACGGCCGGAATCAGGATCATAAAATCTCTCTATGAGACCAATCACTGTTGATTTCCCACTGCCGCTTTCTCCAACTAAAGCAACAGTCTGCAAGGAAAAGTTTCATGGTTCAGTTTTCTTCAATAACTTCAAATCATACTAAATATTTAGTGTCAACCATTTTCACATACGCAATCAGTAACCTGTTGAACGTCAAACCAAACACAGTCTTCTAGTTTTAATGTCATCTGGATTGTTAAGTTGTATTTGAACTTTTTACACGCGCAAAACTGCTCAAGTGTTCAAGATATTAACTTTAAATTCCAAATCTAAACATAATCATAATGTTCTATAGCATTGAAGTAAATAATCTTCTTTGTCAGTGAAATCTACAGTTTCTGATAAATTAGCCAAGACCAGAGAGAGACAGAGAGACAGAGAGATGGTTGATGCTGTTACCTTGCCGGCGGGGATGGTCAGGGACAAGTCCTTGAAGATTTGGACATCTGGTCTTGTTGGATATTTGAAACTGACATGTTCCAACTCTATGTTTCCAGTTACACTCTCCAATGTAATTCCTTCATCGTTGCTCGAGTCTATCTGAGGCTTGCTATCCAAAATGGAAAAGATTGAAGCAGCCGAATCTTTGGCCTTGTTAGTATCTGGGGCCAAGGCGCTGCTCTGGGAAACCCCGACTGCCGAAATTGTTAAAGCAAAGAACACCTGCAGATCTCAATGGTCAGTAGTATATCATCTTGAGAAGGATTATTACATAAAAGAGAGAGGCCCCAAAAGAAGAATAAAACTCCCAAACTTTTTACCTTGAAAACTTCTGAAAAGTTTGCTTTCCCGTGTTGCACCAGTATAGCCCCAATGTAGAACAGGAAGGCATTTACGCAGTAGAGGGCAAAGAAGGAGAAGCCAAATCCAATCCCGCTCACAACCCCAAGCCGGACGCCCTGCTCCTTTGGGCCTTGACATTTTTCTTCATACAAGTCCATTACCTTGTTCTCAGCACAAAAGGACGCCACCGTCCGGATGCCACCAACCGCATCATTCGCCACTTGACTAGCTTCCTCGTACTTCTCCTGTAACATGGGAATACAGAAGGTGTCATGTGATATCATGTGCGAAGCGTAAACAATAGGGAACAGTTAGAACTGGCAGACAGACCTTGGCATCAGCACTGAAACCCTTCAGGAATTTGGCTTGGATAAATCCTTGAGCGAGTAGCAAAGGTGACACTGCAAGAACTATGAGAGCCAGCATCCAGTTTGCTATGAATGCTATGAGCAATCCTGCTATAATTGTTGCGATATTTTGGACAATCAGAGCTAATGCGTCGCCAACTAGACTGCGCACTGTTGATGCATCAGTGGACAATCTTGCACCAACTGCACCACTGCAGAGTTTAAGAGAAAACAAGATTATTAGGACGTCATGATGGTGCATAACCTTTGACTTTATCAAGCACACTAGCATTAAACAAGCTAATACTTTGAAAGGGCAGAAGTATGAAGATGAATGTAGCACACCTTGAGTTAGCAGGATCATCGAACCAACTAATTTGTTGGTGCACAACCTTCTGAAAACTCATATATCGTATCCTTCTAATTAACTTGCCACCAGCAACTCCAAAGAAATAGTTCTGAAGTGGTATGGCTAAAAAGGTGAGGCATCCCATACCGATGTAAATAAGCGCCCAGAAATTGGCATCTTTCTTTAGTTGGTCCGCAGGTTCGTAGAACATTTTGATAGCAGTAGACAGCAAGAGTCCAAATATTGGAAACACCACTCCGTGTACCAAGGCTGCAAGGGATGCAACAACCAGAACCGGCAACTCTGGCCTGTTCAAATATGCAAGACGTCTCATGGATACACTCTGACGCTTCTCATTGTCCAGTTCAGTTCTCTCATATTGTTCCTCCTCTCCACCCATCTCGACGAGACCAAATGGACCAGGAACACCATAGCTGAGAGCAAAAGACTGGCGGCGTCCTGATGAACCTCTGCTTGTAGATTTCCTCATGGATGGTCTACCGGATGAGTTTTTGCTAATGGCTCTAACCAGTAGCTTGTCGGCTTCAAAACTCGGCCCAAATTTAGTATCTACCTGGCCGAGTTTTTCTTCGGTGGCTTTGTTTCCTTCTTGCAAACGGACAAGCTGCGAGTAGGCCCCCTCAGGGTCTCGGATCAGCTCCTCATGAGTTCCTAAATGTTGGATTCGAGCATCTCAAGGTGAATTAGTAGCACAAAAGAGATGATAAGAATATGTCAGATGAGGTTGAAGAATTAGTTTACCTTGCTCCACTATCTTGCCACGGTGCACGACTGCAATGGTGTCTGCAGTTCTGATGGTTGTCAAGCGATGTGCAACTATAACAGTAGTTCGGTTCGTCATGACATTCTCCAAGGCATCTTGAACAACTCGTTCAGACTCTGCATCAAGCGCACTTGTTGCTTCATCAAGGAGGAGAATTCTCGGGTTCTTTAGAATGGCCCTTGCTATGGCAATTCGCTGCTTTTGTCCACCGGATAATTGCGCCCCGTGCTCTCCAACCATTGTATCAAGGCCCTACAGACGCATTCCACTCTCAAGATTATTCCCTCGAAACATCTCATCAGAAGTTAACATACAAGTAAATAAAGCTTTCTCTTCATCTGATTGATGGCTTTTCTGATTATGCTTGTGATTAGAGATAACTTAGACAAAACATCAGATGAGAAATTTCAATAATGAGCGGTATACTATGATAAGTCTCTCTTTAATTTTGTCTCTGTATGGATGAATGAGCATATTGTAAGCATAACTTCTTTTCCGTATCAAGTCAAGCTCCTTTTTGTAGAGTTCTTTTCATAACCTAAGAATGGATACTTCAGATCAAACGAACAAGGTACCTTCGGCAGCTTGTCAATAAATTTTGCAGCGTTGGCAAGTTGAATCGCTTTTCTGATTTCCTCATCAGTTGCATTTTCCTTTCCATAGGCTATGTTCTCTCTTATAGTTGTTAAAAACAAGACTGGTTCCTGACCCACTAATCCAATTTTCTCCCTGATCCATTTAAGCTGGAGCTCCTTCAAATTGACACCATCGATCAGTACTTCACCAGAATCAGGATCATAGAATCTCTCAAGCAAGCTGATGACTGTGGATTTCCCACTGCCACTTTGACCGACTAGAGCTGCAGTTTTGCCGCTCCGTACTGTCAAAGAAAATCCAGCAAAGATTTGCACGTCCGGCCTCGCAGGGTACCTAAAATGAACATCCCTAAGCTCAATGTCACCTTTTATATCTTCCAATATCCTTCCAGAGGTGTCATAGGAGTCGATAAGTGGTTTTCTATTAATGGCCTCAAACATCTTGTAGGCCGCGGCTTTTCCTGATGCAAATGCATTTATGCAAGGAGATGTCTGGCCCAAGGACCTACAGACCAAGAAATGTCCATTAGAGAAAGATGAGAGTTTCTTCTGTAAATTGGCAAACTGATAAAAAAGGAGATAGAAGAAAGAGAAAGCACAGCGCTCACATTCCGCCGACCATAATGGCCATAATGACATTGATGATTTGCCCGCCATTGTATCCTTTCTCTATGATCAATTTGGATCCGTACCACACAGCAAGTCCGTAAGTGCAGAACACAATTAACATCATAGCTCCAAGTCCCATGCCTGAGACAAACCCTTGGTTTACAGTAGATTTATATGCAACTTCCAGCTTGCTGTCATATTTTTCTATCGCTCTCTTTTCACCAGTGAAGGATGCAACCTAGTGGTGAAAAAGAAAGAAGATTAAAACTGGGACAAAAAGATATACATAATTGCATATCAGTTTTACAGGTTCATAAATCTCCCTACTACTGACCGTTCTAATGGCCCCGACTGTCTGCTCCACGACATTTCCAGCTGCTGCATAGGCAATCTGCCCTTGACTCGACATTTTGGACATGATCAACGACATAGCCCCTCCAGCAATCACGATGAGAGGAATGCAAGAGAGGAGAACCAAGGAAAGAAGCCATCCTTTTGTAAAAGCGACCACAAAACCTCCTACGAATGTTGCCAGTAGTTGTACAAATTTACCAACCTACAAGTTACGATGAAATTTCACGAGTCAATTGTGCGCATATAACAATTTTTTCCCAATCATCATGTTTTTACTGGTACAATCATGAAGAAAGAGCAAGTGCTAGCCCTTTCTCTACCTTTTCTCCCATTGCATCCTGAATGAGAATGGTGTCTCCCGACATCCTCCCAATGACCTCTCCAGTCGTTGTTTCAGTGTCGAAGAAGGCAATGTCCTGTCTTAGTATTGTTTTCAAGTACAAACCTCGAATCTGCGTCGCTTGCCTCTCTCCAGTGACCATCCAACAAGCTACCTCTGCAACACATGCAGCAATTAAGCCATTAATTGCAGATCTTACGGAGAAGCTAATAAGATGCGGCCATCAAAAAAGAAAGAATATGACCATAGAACCCGAAACTAATTAAGCATTACAGAGAGCTTTCGGTGTCATGCTACATTCTATGTTATTGTCAGTAAATATGATTCTGCCTAGACCTGAACAACATGGATAGATACTGAAACCACATCAAATAGAACATAACTTTCTTTTGACTCCCCATTTGTGCAACTAAGAGACAAACCTAGTGACCTGACCATGTATAGACATACTCAAGCACGGGGATGTTAAAGAAATGTTGTGAGTCAGAATCCAGTTGCACTTACGGAGAAAAGAAACGACTGCGGTACCGAGAGCCAAGTACAAAAACAAGACGGCCACCTGAAAGTCAAAAAAGGTATAATCATTGACCATTCGCAAACATACATAAACATATATAGGAAAGAAGGACTTTTCTAGTATCTCCAATGCGGCATCCTGCTCAGGATGGTGCATAGAGTTAGGAAATGTGGATATTACTGAATTCACCGCAACTGAAAAATCAATGTCTTTCCTTCTCAGCCATAAGATTAATCGAGTGGTGAAATTGACTCTTGAAATAAAATATGACAGAAGGGCACTTGCGCAAGTGAAATCTAAACACAAAATCGGTACCTTCTGAGGAAAAAAAAAATGTTTTTTTCGAAAGAAAATAGGTACCGATTATACCTAATTAATAAATGCGTGCTACTATGCTAATCAGCCAAAACATATGACTAAGTTAAAGTCAAACCAGAACAGAACTTGTAAAGCATAAGCTTTCCTAAGTGAGATGTTTTCCTCCATAAATTCCTTCTGTTTCCTTTTCTTGAAAAAACCCAACAAAATGCAGAACATAAAAAGAGTCATACGGTTCTCCTCACGTTCATACACGTGACAGCTAGAGCATTTCACAGGGAAAATGAGATCTTGCAAGGTTCACCTCGAAACCCAGAAAAGTATGGATCCCGATTTCGAGCGCTTTCTTGATAATTGAACATAATCACCCATCGAAGCTTCAGACAAGCAATGCCCGATTTCCGGGTTGCAGAAGAAATCCGACCGGTTCAAAAAGAATAAGAGCTAAGCACGATAGACATATATATATACCTTGGAGACTTCCTTAACGACGTGGTCGCGGTCGGAGGAGCCGAAGGAGTTGATGAGCTTCCCGAATATGAGCGTCATGAGGGGCTGGGCGAGGCCGTTGGCGCTGGCGGCGATGGTGCCGACGACCATGTAGAGGACGTCGAGGCGGTCCGCGAAGGCGAACAGCTTGAAGAAGGACACCTTCTGGTCCATCCCTTTGTTCCCGCCGCCCTCCGGCTGCTCCGACGCATTGCCTTCGTTCATGGTTCCGCCGCACTCTCTTCCTCTAGAAAAGAAATGAATGGCCCTCTAATAAAGATCAACGGAGGAGGAGGAGGAGGAGGAAGAGAAAGCCACCGCCAATGCGGCAAAATGCAACGAGAACGGGCGAGTCCGGGACCGCAGGAGAACCGGAGCCACGCGGAACAAGCCGAGAGCGAGGGCAGACAAGAAAAGCCGCGCACGTATATTTCGTATGCCAGCAACATAAACAAGGAAACGCCGGATTCACCGGCGGCTGACGTGTTGAAAATGTGGTCTGGAGAGAGAGAGAGAGAGAGAGACGTACCGAATTCACAAGCGGACGGTGCAGAGAGAGAGAGAGAGAGAGAGGGAGAGGGAGAGGGAGGGAGGGGTTCTTGGTTTGTGTTTCTGAGAGACCAGGAAAGAGGTTGATGCAGATGGAATGGTGAAGCTCGCATGTAATGCATATATATAAGCAAGTGATTTTCTTGATGCCGAAGGGGGGCTGTTCCGTTGTCTATTTTTAAGCGGCCGACAACGTCGACGGTCACGTGACCGAGGAGGGGGGTTTCCAAGAAACGAAGCCCGACATGACACCCAAAAATAAAAACCTTACAAGAAAACCAAAAGGTGCCGCGCACTTCAGCTTCTCGAAGGTTTGACCTTTTTCCCCTCCGGTGAAAGTGCTCTTGTAATGTTGACCCCCACCATTTATTTTGTTTGTTTTCGTTCCTGTTAACCTAATAGATGAGAAGCCCTAAAAATAGAGGGCTGGAGCTTTTCCGCCTCTGTTTCGGGCGTATTTTCGCACGCGCCTCGTGCGCGGAGTTCCCGGATGTCGGGCGCAGATATTTTGCAGTTGGAGATGAGTGGAGACAGGATGCTTACGACTGATTGAACAGATGTCGAAGGCGGATGATGATCCAGCCTTTCTTTCTTTTTTTAATGAGATTCTTTTGTGGAGTTTGATTATGGCTTCTAGAACTTTGATTTGGCTTCTAGAAGACTGCCTTACTGGTGATGACAACGTATCCACTGGCGTTGTTACATTTCCCCTAATTCATATGCGAAATTCAATTTCATTTTTTTCCCTTATTTAGTGAATGATTATGCCCTACAGGTCATGAATCAGGAAATCCAAATCTTCCATTTATGCAGATGATCCTAATTCAAAACAGTTTGGCAACAATTGATAGGATGAATATGAAATCTCTCGACATACCCCAATCAATTTCGATGAGTCCAAGTTTCAAAATAGGATATGGGTGTGTATGGTTTTTTTAGTCACAAACACACACATATATTTTGCTCTTAACATTTAAAGTTACAGTACTCCCTAATTGTCTTTTGCATTCCCCACGCAATTTATTATTTATATATATATTGGAAGATTAAAGAGAACATAGAACCTCGTGGGGTTTAAAGGAAGTAATTGCTCATGTTTTATATCTAGCCATTAATTTATTCCAAATAACTAAATGTGCACTGTCGAGTTCATCACATAAATGTAAACAAAGACTCTACTTATTTAGCAGAAAATTTAAAAAAAAAAAAAAATTGAAAAACATTTTTCTTAAAAATAATTGGTCATATTGTTTATAAAAATGAGTAAACAAAAAAAAAAAAATCATTATTCACAAAAATGTTTAAACATAATTACTTATTTCTACCAATTATTTTTAGAAATAATATTTTTCAATTCATTTATTTTCTAAGAAATAAACGCACCCGAAAGTATTTTACCTTGACTCTCTCAATTTATGGTGCTAAGTTCAATTTAAGGTCTTAAATTCAATTGCAAAACCTCAAATATTATTAAAATGAGGATTGATGCAAGGTCCACAATACTCAGCACAATATGATTATGTTATATAATCATCTCGTCCACCTCCTTCCTTTACATTTTTCGAGCCTTAATTGATAAGAAAACCCACAAAAGTGAAGAAAAAAAGAATTTTTCTATATAGTACGACACTGGTTGGGCTAGAGTTCGATCAAGGTGCAATTCCCAAGTTCTCGAGGATTCGATCTTTGGGGAACATACAATGGTTGGACCACGAAAGAATAAGTTTGGATCACTCAAATATACATGCAATACGCACGACACATCCGTGCAATCACTTCATAATAATCCCGTAAAATTTTCACATAATTCCATTCAAATTGAGCCGACATAAAGTGTCCCTTCCAAAACCATATACGAGATTTTCACCTCATACAATTCCCTCACATGGAAAAAGATCTTTTAGAACATCAAACGGGTCGGATGGGGAGGATCGGTCACTCGAGAGAGACCACAAATCGTACGGGCCAAGCATTAAAATAAAAAGAAAAAGAAAAGGCAAAGGCAAAGGCAAAGTTGGGAACAAAGAAAGCCAAAGGGCTCATCCAATCTTATCTTCTCCGCAAAGCGTGTGGCCCGCCGCTGTCGCCACCCGTCGATAGCAAGTGACCCTACGAACCCTGTCCTGTCGTTTGGCGCGTTGAGAACCAGGGCAGAAAAAACACGAAAAACGTCTTTGCCGTTTCTCCTCGAGAAAGAATGCAATGTAAGGGAGAGCGGTGACGCCACTGAGTGCGTCACCCGCTCTCTCGACGGCGAATTATTGGATGCAACGATGAGTGACGACGAACCTGGAGGAACAGAGCTTGTGGTCAACGGGTTTTGTCAAACTCTCGTTGACGCGTGGATTGCGAGCAATCCTCGAGCGTCATTGATGACCTCTTGCGAAGGGCTTCTCCAATCCAAGTATGATGTTGGCTGCTTTGCACTCTCTTAAATGATGCTTTTAATTAGCTACAAGACACGCCCCCATGTGCGTGTTATATTAAATTGAAATGCATATTTAAGTTACGATTTTATTACCCTTAAGATATGTCATTTTCTATCGTGATACATCTTATTAATGATCCAAGCATCTCATGAAATTCCGAGGTAAAAAGTTTGATATCAGAATCTATCAGAGGATTGGCTTTATGTAATCTCTATCAAACAATGAGCCGGAACGAGTTTGGATCGGATTAATGATTGTCCGATCTAAATTAACTCACTAATCCGCGTCGATCCATTTTCCTGCAATACAAATTTAGTTACATATATTTGACTCAACTCATATTTGACGTGACCTATTTTGCTTAAATATTTTCATATTTTACTTAAGTTATGAAAATGTGTACTCAAACTAAAGTAAGAGTGTGAAGTGAGCGAGATCGACTAAAGATGAGAGAAAATAAAAGGAGAGATATGGAAATGGGTTGGACCTAAGTAAGTTATAAACTCATTTAACACTCATATTATATGAGACTTTATCATCCTAAACCCATTTATGACCCACAACTAAATATAAACATCTCATATAAAAACTCAGTCTATCAATTACACAACCATTCCTAAACACATATGTATATATTCGAGTTATTTAAGATGTTTCTAGAATGTTGAAAAGGCACATAGGAGATGAGATCAGCAAATGCTATCTGAGAACTTTATTTAACTATTCGGTATTTAATTATTTACTCATCATTATTCAACGAAGAATTCGACGGATCATGTTAAAAGCACCACCCTTGCATCGAATTCCTTGACCTCAAGAGCTTTAGATGATCGGTCGAGCAACATGAAAGCCATATTCTCCTGGTCATGTTTAAGAAAGAAATACTACCCAAAAAAAAATCATCTCAAAATTTGCATTCATATGTCAAAAATCATTCTCGCTTTATAAAAATTTTCAATTTGCATCTCCTCAAATTTTTTTTTTTTCGAATTCATCTCCTCAAAATTGAAAAGGCCCATTTAAAAATCAATTATTCATTAATTTTTATTCACGGAGCTCGAGCTCCATGACAAAGCTGGCTCGCAAACAAGATCTAGTAGACGAAACCGAAAGAGCAGTTTGAACAGGAGACTGTGGATTGTTCCTAGGGCAAAGGTAATTTGGGCAAGAAAAGAGCATGGTGTTTGTGAACGAGTGGGAATGCCAGGATGCAAATGGGTACGAAAAGACGAAACTCGAGATGCACTGTAGGGGTTTAAAAGCGACGGATCGTATTCGATATGTAGATCCAAATCTCGGGTGGCATATTGCAATTATCCAAAAAGAAGAAGGAAAAAAGAAAAAAAATCTCTCTTTCCCTTTTCTTTTCCTTGTTCTTTTCTGTCCTTGTAGACAGGATCAATCCCGTGAACCATCCTCAGCCACTTCACCAGACTGGCTTCGGAATTTTTAGGTTTTCACTCAAAAGTCGTGTGTTGAGGTGAGAACGCGAAGGATGGGGTCCGAGCAAATCTTGATGACCCCAAAAACGTCATCCGTGACCTTTTTGCGTAGAGGTTTCCCCGATCTAGGACGGTGTTCTATAGCTGGTCGGCATCTTCTTAAATGTTCCTTCGGCCAAGGTGGAACTAGAGAACGTGTTTACTCCTTTGGCTAGCAAAAGGACACTAGAAATGTAGGTGGAACGAGAGAAAAATGTTTGAAAGATCCAAATTGGTTTTTGATGAGGAGCATTTGAATTCCAATTCAAGAAAGCAGTACGTTAGGATGAGTTGGGGATCGACTCGACATGCCCATCCGCGACCAGCTGAAAAGCGTTGAAAATGTCCTAAACATTTTGCATTTATGTCAATTTAGTTTTAAACCTTTGATTGGTACTAATTTAGTCCAAAATCTTTTAACATAATGCCAATTGAGTCATTTCAACTAATTTTGACTGTATATTACCAACGTGAACGTCGGTCAGCTTATGCAACACGACTAGCCGACATCCACGCCGGCAATATCCTGCCAAAATTAGCGAAAATGAGTGAATTGATACTAGATCAAAAGGTTTAGGACTATATTGGTATCAATAAAAGGTTTAGAACTAAATTTGCACAAATATAATAGGTTTAGGACTATTCTGACACTTTTTTGTTGTGCCCATCTTCTCTTTGCCTTGTGCCCTCTCTTTGCCCCTAACTACTCTCTCTGTCTATCTCTCTATATATATTATATCACCAAGGTCTCCATAAAGATAAATAAAAAATAGGGAAGATGAGAAGACGACGCCCAGCACATCGGTTCCAAAAATGGCCAGCAATAGCATTTTGATAAAATAATATTGATAATTAGGCTCCATTTGTTTCATAGAAAAAAAAAACTTTCAAGAAAATGTTTTCTAGATATTTTGACGTTCGTTTCACGAATAATGAATTGGCTAGGGAAAACGTTTTCCTTGAAGGGAAAAAAGCCCTCTAAGATAAGGGAAAATGTTTTCCACTTTTGAGAAAGAGTCAAATACATTTTCCTTTGATTTTTTATCTTTTAAAAATTTGATATTTTAATTATTTATTTCTTTTTCATTTCTTTCTTTTCTTTTTTTTTTTTCATGTTCTTTCTCTTTCTTTTTCTTCTTCATTAACCAATCGTCGGCCACGGCAATGGCTGGCGACCACCCACAAGTGAGCTAGAGCCTCACCATAGTCCAGTTAGGCTCGAGCTCACTATATTCTAGCGAGGTCAAGTCCAACCTTGCCAACCTGTGTGAGCTCGAGCCCTCCAAATTTCTGCCCCTTGGGCGGGGCTTGAGCCTCACTGTAGGTCTTCATACTTCAGCAAGGCTCTAGCAACCTACGACAAGGCTCGAGCCTCACCTAGCTCGCCGAATCTGGTGAGGTCCCAGCTCACCCAACCAACCTTAAGCAAGCTCGGGCCTTGCCAAATCCAACTACCTAGGCAAGGCTTGAGCCTCACTCGAGGTCACCAGATGTCATTGAGGCCTTGGCAACCTCTAGCAAGGCTCGAGCCTCGCCCAGGTGGCTAGATCTAGTGAGCTCAAACTCGCCTGTGTTAGGCGAGCTCGGCTTCATCGAAATCTAGTGAGCTCGAACCTCGTTGACCTGTGGCAAGGCTCTAGCTCACCTGTGACTGGTTGCTGGCCACCATTGTGGCTAAGGACCGGCCAATGAAGAAGAAAAAGAAAGAAAAGGAAAAAAAATGAATAAAAATTGATTTGTTTAAAAATATATAATAAAACATTATTGAAAGGGATGCATGGAGGAAAGTTTTTTTTTTTTTTTTACTAAACAACGAAAAATATTTTCTAGTTCATTTTTAGGTCTCAACCGAACAGTAGAAAATATGATTATTTTTCTAGAAAATGGCTTCCAAAAAAATATTTTTTTTAAAATGTCATATTTTTCATGAAACGAGCAGAACCTTAATATGTCAATTATTATTGTGTCCATGCTAATGTGACAAAAAAATAAATATTCATCATTGGATATGTGATATGTGAATGAATGTAGATGCACAATTATCTGCAAGCATATACATTTATATACTTGAGTTGCTTCATACGTTCATTTGATGTATAAAATGCCCACCATGAGGGAAGGTCTTCACTAGCTATGTAAGCACTTTATTCACCTATTTATTATTTATATTTTCATTCTTTAATCAATTAAGGATTTGAGATATCAAAAAAAAAAAAAAAAAAATCAGCCATGCATTGAAGTCCTTGTACTTAGTGCTTTAGACGATGGATCAAATTTAGTGAAAACCATATTCTCCATGTTCTTATTTTTAAAAGGGTAAATTGCAAAAACCATCTTAAAATTCGTTCCTTTATATCAAAAATCATTTTTCACTCTTAAAAACTTTCAATTTGGATCTCTTTAAAACTGAAGAGCAATTATCATGATGTGTCGGTGCCTGCCTGACCTCAACTTGGACCAGATTTTAGGGTTGGCAATATAGAATACCCTTATCGTTTTCGAATCTATGATTTGCATCGTGAGTTTTTGCAATTTCATATCAACTTGCATTTTGACATTCTCACTATTTACAAAAAATCATCACTTTTCTTTCTCAAATCATCCTTGCCCCTAAGGACAACCCTCCATAGGCCCTAACTCGAGTAAATTTGATGAGTCAAGCCTTCACCGATTGAACGCCTCGAGCTTGAGAATCCACTTGCGCGAACCCAAATTGCGTCGCAACACAACCTAGATCAAGCAGCCATGTTCAGGAGCTCAAAGTTGGCGAGAGAGATGGCGGCAATGGCTACCAGCTCAATGCCTGACGACTTTGGCTAAGAACAAACTTAGAGCTCTAGACCGCGCGAGTGTAAATATGCATTTTTCAAAAACAAAAATTTATGAGTGGTATATCGAGAGAAAAAAAACTCGAGTACATCCTTTTTTATAATATGTTCCTCTCATCATCATTTTGCTGGTTATATTTAAAAAAAAAAGGAGGATCCCTTGCGAAGGGATTCTGTCAAACTCACGTTGACGCGTGGATTGGGAGCAATCCTTGAACGTCATTGATGACCTCTTGCGAAGGGGTTCTCGAATCTAAGGATGGTGTTGGCTGGTTTGCACTCTCTTAATGATGCTTTTAATTAGCTACAAAACACCCCCCACGTGCGTGTTACATTAAATTGAAATGCATATCTAAGTTACGGTATATGTCTCGTGTTGTGGTATATCTAATTAATGATCGGAGCATCTCATGGAATTCCAAAGTAAAGTAAAAAGTTTGATATTGAAATATATCGGAGGGTTGGCTTTATGTAGCCTCCATCAAACAATGAGCCGGAGTGGGTTTAGATCGGATCAATAATGGTCCGATCTAAATTGACTCACTAACCTCTGTTAATTCATTTCCATGCAATACAAATTTGGTTATATATATTTGACCCAACTCATACTTGACGGGGCCCATTTTTCTCAAACATTAAACCGATGTAAGAGTGCGAAGTGAGCGAGATTGAGTGAAGGCGAGAGAAAGTGAAAAGAGAGATATGAAAATGAGTTGACTTTGAGTAATAAGTTATAAACTCATTTAACACTCATATTATTTTGGATTTTATCATCCTAAATTCATTTATAACTCAACTAAATATAACTATCTCATATAAAAACCTAGTCTATTGATTACGTAACCATTCCTATACACATGTTTATATATTCAAGTTGTTTGAGGTGTTTCTAGAATGTTGAAAAGGCACATAGGAGATGAGGTCAGCAGGTGCTACCTAAGCACTTTATTTAACCATTCGTTATTTAATTATTTACTCATCATTAGTCAATGAAGATTTCGACAGATCATGTTAAAAAGCACCACCCTTGCATCGACGTCCTTGAACTCGAGAGCTTTAGATGATCAATCAAGCAACATGAAAACCATATTCTACCTGGTCATCAATCGAGCTGTAGATCCCAATCTCAGGTGGCATATTGCAATTATCCAGAAAGAAGGACAAAAAAAAAATCACTCTTTGCCTTATCTTTTCCTTGTTCTTTTCTGTCCTTGTAGAGAGGATTAATCCCGTGAATCATCCTTAACCATTTCACCGGACTGGCTTCGGAATTTGAAGGTTTTCGCCCAAAAGTCGTGTGTTGAGGTGAGAACGTGAAGGATGGGGTCTGAGCGAATCTTGATGACCCCAAAAACGTCATCCCTGACCTTTTCGCGAGAGGTTTCCCCGATCTTCTCAGGACTAGGACGGTGTTGTACAGCTGGCCGGCATCTTCTTAATTGTTCCTTCCGCTAAGGTGGAACAAGAGAACGTGTTTACTCCTTTGGCTAGCAAAAGGACACTAGAAATGTAGGTGGAACGAGAGAAAAACGTTTGAAAGATCCAGATTGGTTTTTGATGAGGCATTTGAATTCCAATTCGGGAAAGCAGTACATTATGACGAGTTGAGGATCGACCTGACATGCCCATCCGCGACCAAGAGAAAAGCATATAAAATGTCTTAAAACATATTGTATTCATGTTAATTTAGTCATAAATATTTTTATTTTTTGGTATGGTATTTTTTTTTTTTTTTGGTAAGGCCTAAACATTTTTATTGATATCAATTTAGTCCAAAATTTTTAACCTAATGCCAATTCAATCATTTCAGCTAATTTTAGCTAGATATTGCCAACATAAATGCCAATCGGCTAATGTGGCACGGCCAGCCGGAGTGAACGCCAGCAATATCTAGCCAAAATGACTAAATTGATATTAAATTACAATGTTTAGGATTATATTAATACCAATAAAAAGTTTAGGATTGACTTTGCACAAATATAATAGGTTGAGGACTAGTCTCACACTTTTTTGCCACTCCCCATTTTCTCTCCGCCTTGTGCCCTCTCTTTGCCCCTAACTACTCTCTATCATTCCATCTCTCTCTATATATATTATATCGCCAAGGTCTCCTTGAAGATAAATAAAACATAGGGAAGATGAGAAGACGAAGCCCAGCACATTGGTTCTAAAAATCGCTAGCAATAGCATTTTGATAAAATAATATTAATAATTAGGCTCCATTCGTTTCACAAAAAATAACTTTTAAGAAAACGTTTTCTGAATTTTCTAACATTCGTTTCATGGAAAATGAATTGGCTAGGGAAAACATTTTTCTTGAAGGGAAAAAAGCTCTCTAAGATAAGGAAAATAATTTCCACTTTTGGGAAAGAGTCAAATACCTTTTCTTTTTATCTTTTTCTTTTATTTTTTATCTTTCGATTTTTTAATTATTTTTTTTTCCTTTCTTTCCTTTTTTTTTTCTTCTTCATTGACCAGTCGCAGGCCACAACGACGGCAACTAGCGACCAGCCACAAGCGAGCTAGAGCCTTGCCACAAGTCGACAAGGCTCAAGCTCGCCAAATTCTAGCAAGGTCAAGTCCAACCTTGCTAACCTATGCGAGCTTGAGCCCTACAGATTTAGCCACTTAGGCCTGGCTCGAGCCTCATCGAGAGTCACCATACATTGGCAAGGCTTTGGCAACCTCCGGCAAGGCTCAAGCCTCGCCTAGCTTGCCGAATCTGGTGAGGCCCCAGCTTGCCCAACTGACCTTGAGCAAGCTTGGGCCTTGCCAAATTCGACTACCTAAGTGGGGCTTGAACCTCGCTCGAGGTCGTCAAGTGTCTCGAGGTTGCTAGACATCATTGAGACCTTGGTGACCTCCACCAAGGCTCGAGTCTCACCCAAGTGGGCGAATTTGGCGAGCTCAAACTCACCTACATTAGGTGACCTCAGCCTCATTGGAATCTAGCAAGCTCGAGCCTTGCTGATTTGTGGCAAGGCTCTAGCTCACCTGTGATTGGTCGCTAGCCACCATCGTGGCCGGTGACTAGCCAATGAAGAAGAAAAAAAAGAAATTAAGAAAAAAAAAAAAAGTGAATAAAAATAATTAAAAATGTGATTTTTTAAAAATATATATAATAAAAAAATTATTGAAAGGGGTGCATGGAGGAAAATATTTTTCTTACCAAATCGAAAAATATATTCTAGTTTATTTTGCAAGTTTCAGCTGAACAACGAAAAATATAATTATTTTTCTGAAAAATGGCTTCCTAAGAAAATTTTGCAAAAATGCCATATTTCTCATGAAATGAATAGAGCCTTAATATGTGAATTATCATTGCGTCGTTGATGTATATATATATTCATCATTGGATATGTGATATGCGAATGAATATCCAATGATGAATATACATTTATATACTTGAGTGTCTTCATTTGTTCATTTAATGTATAAAATGCCCACTATGAGGGAAGGTCTTCGCTAGTTATTTAAGCACTTTATTCACCTATTCATTATTTATATTTTCATTCTTTAATCAATTAAGGATTTGAGATATCAAAAAAAAAAAAAAAATCAGCCATGCATTGAAGTCCTTGTGTTTAGAGCTTTAGACGATGGATCAAGTTTAGTGAAAACCGTATTCTCCATTTTCCTATTTTAAAAAGGATAAACTGCAAAAACCATCTTAAGATTCGTTCCTATTTATCAAAAATCATTTTTCACTCTTAAAAACTTTCAATTTGGATCTCTTTAAAACTGAAAAGACCAATTATCATGATGTGTCGGTGCCTGCCTGACCTCAACTTGGACCAGATTTTAGGGTTGGCAATAGTTGGGGACTGCGAGGGACCAGTCTTGGGAATCCCGGCTGACCAATAGTGGGATAGGAGAGAGAGAGAGAGATGGTAGGTAAGTGAGAAGTTTGAGTTAGGGCCTATGGAGGGTTGTCCGTAGGGGCAAGGGTGATTTGAGAAAGAAAAATGATGATTGTTTGTAAACAGTGAGAATGTCTAGATGCAAGTTGATATGAAATTGCAAAAACTCATGATGCAAACCATAGATTTCGAAAACTATATGCCAGTAGCTCCTTTTTTTTCTTCTCTATAGATCCCGAGGCCAATCTATTATGCCCCTGTCAAACATCCTCAGCCTCTTTAGCACCTAACAGATCGTAGAACAGTCTAGAATTTGAAGGGTCACTCGAAAAATTAAGGAGCCATTAAGTTATGAAATAGATTATTATCAATAACAACGGTTTATTAGGATGTTTTTTTCAACCAAATAACATCTACATATCTCTTGCTTGTCAAAATTCAGATTTTGTACCTCAACTCCACCAAAAGAACTCAGCCAACCCCCCGGAAGAAAAACTAGAGCGTAAGAGAATGAATGATAACAATTTAGTTTCTGGACATAATTTTTGGCCGGATTTTTCTATTTATATTCCCTAGACAAATTTCTAAGTGAAAATATGCATTTGATATTCGACACAAACTTTCTATTTGAAGAACAGAAATTCATTTGATAACAACATAAAATTTCTCCTTCTCGAGCCGATGGCAAGAGGCAACAACAGAGGATAGCAAGTGGGTGACCAGACAATAACAAGGGCAAGTAATAAGAAGAGTTTGTACTTCTCATTTATATTCCAGAATTAGAAAAGTAAAAAAAAAAAAAAAAAATATTACTTCTTATTTATGCTCTAAACCTATTTCTAAACTAAAAATTTGTTTCAGAAATAGAAAAATAAAATTGCATTATTAAACAGATTTATTTTCAAACCAATTCCCGAGAAAAGAAAATATATCTGGCCAAAAATAGAATAGTTATCATGCACGCTTTAACCACCCCGTGAACGCCGACTATGCCCCTCCGACCCTACTCTCTTCTTCCTCGAGTCAAGCCTTCGCCGATTGAACACCTCGAGCTCGAGAATCCACTGGCGCAAACCCAAATTGCGTCGTCACACAACCTAGAGCAAGCAGCCATGTTCACAAGCTCAAAGCTGGAATGATTATGGGGGCAGGTGAGAGAGAGAGATGGCAACCATGGCTACCATGCCTAATGGCTATGACTAAGAGCAAACTCAGAGCTCGAGGCCACGAGTGTAAGTGTATGCATTTTTCAAAAATAAAAACTCAAGTATATCCTTTTTCTTAATAATTTCCCCTCATCATCGTCATTTTGCTGGTTATAAAAATTAAAAAACAAAAATGGCCCCTTGTTTTGGCGAATTTTGATCAAACCTCGTACAGAATAAGTATAAAATCCCAAAAAAATAAAATAAAATTAGTCAAACCCCTCTTCTCTCTCTCTCTCTCTCTCTCTCTCTCTCTCTCTCTCTCTCTCTCTCTCTCTCTCTTCACAACGGAAAGTTTGACCAGTAGTACGCAAGTGGTTACCGCCACTACAACCTTTTGGAGAAAGAGAGCGCGAGACGCCAGTCTTCTACCAGACTGGCTTCGGAATTTCAGGGCAAAACGTCATGCATGACCATTTTGCGTGGAGGTTTCCCCGATCTAGGACGGTGTCATGGCTGGTCGGCATCTTCTTAATTGCTTCCTTCGGCCAGCGAAAGAGCACTAAGAATGTAGGGTGGAACTTGAGAACATGTTTGAAAGACCTGGATTGGTTTTTGATGAAGTATCTGAATTCAAATTCGGGAAAGCCGTACATTCGGATGGGTCGAGAATCATCCAACTAGGAGAATAGCGTCAGGAAGTACCTCAAACATGTTGTATCTATGCTAATTTAGTCCAAAAATCTTTTAACTTAATGTTAATTCAGTTTTTTCAGCTAATTTTGATCAAATATTCTTAACATAAATACCAATCAGCTTACATGACAATTAATATGGGGTTATTATTTTAGCGTATTTTGACAAAGAGAATAACATTGGTGATTAACATGTGGATTATTATTGCGTACGCCACTAATATAATTAAAAACATTTTAAACGTTCATTCTTCAATCAATTAAGGATTTGAGATATAAAATGAAAAGAGGTCACCCGTGCATCGAAGTGCTTGTACTTAGAGCTTTAGATGATGGATCAAGCTTAGTAAAAGCCACATTCTCCATGTTCTTATTTAAAGAAGGGTAAATTGCAAAAACCATCTTGAGATTCGTACCTATATATCAAAAACCATTTTTCACTCTTAGAAACTTCCAATTTGGATATCCTCAAAACCGATAAGACCGATTATAATGACGTGTCGATGTCCACCTGACCTCGATTTGGACCAGATTTTGAGGTCGACAACGGTTGGGGACCGCGGGGGACTAGTCCTGGGGGTCGCAGCTGATCGATAATGGAATAGGAGAGACAGAGAGAGATGATGGATGACAGAGAAGTTTGAGTTAGGGCCTATGCTGGTTTGTCCTTTGGGGCAAGCCTGCTTTGGGAAAGAAAAGTGTTTTTTTTTTTTAAATAGTGGGAATGTGGTAATGCGAGTTAATATGAAATTGCAAAAACTCAAGATGCAAATTATAGATTTCAAAAACAGTAATGGAATTCGATATGTCGGTGCAAAAAGAGACTTTGCTTCTTTTCTTTTTCTTTTCTTTTTTTAATTTTCTCTATAGATCCCAGGACCAATCTATACAAAAAAATAATGAGCCATTCAGTCATGAAAATAGATTATTAATAACATACACTTCTGATTAGGATTTTTTTTTTTCCGACTAAATAAGCATTTGTGTTTCTCTACTTCTCAAATTACAGATTTAGTACCTCAACTCCATCAAATTTACTCAACCAAAGGCCACCGCCCCCTCCTCCCCCCGGGGCATAAAAGACTAAATCACCCCACCCTTGCCCGCCACACCCTGACCGTGCCTCTTACCCCAATGCCTCGCACCCCAAGCTTTTGAGAATCTATTGGCACGAGCCCAAGATGCGTCTCAACGCAACCTAGATCAGGCAGCCATGTTCACGAGCTCAAAGTTGGAGCGGTTATGGTGGCGGGCGAGAGAGAGATGGCGGCAATGGCTACCAGCTCAATGCCTGACGACTTTGGCTAAGAACAAACTCAAAGCTCTAGACCGCGAGTGTAAATATGCATTTTTCAAAAACAAAAATTTATGAGTGGTATATCGAGAGAAAAAAAAACTCGAGTACATCCTTTTTTATAATATTTTCCTCTCATCATCATTTTGCTGGTTATATTTTTAAAAAGGAGGACCCCTTGCGAAGGGATTCTGTCAAACTCGCGTTGACGGGTGGATTGGGAGCAATCCTTGAACGTCATGGATGACCTCTTGCGAAGGGGTTCTCGAATCTAAGGATGATGTTGGCTGGTTTGCACTCTCTTAATGATGCTTTTAATTAGCTACAAAACACGCCCCCGTGCGTGTTATATTAAATTGAAATGCATATCTAAGTTACGGTATATGTCTCGTGTCGAGGTATATCTAACTAATGATCCGAGCATCTCATGGAATTCCAAAGTAAAAAGTTTGATATTGGAATCTATCAGAGGTTGGCTTTATGTGGCCTCCATCAAACAAGCCGGAGTGGGTTTAGATTGGATCAATAATGGTCCGATCTAAATCGACTCATTAATCTATGTTAATTCATTTCTATGCAATACAAATTTGGTTATATATATTTGACCCAACTCATACTTGATGGGGCCCATTTTGCTCAAACATTAAACCGATGTAAGAATATGAAGTGAGCGAGATTGAGTGAAGGCAAGAGAAAGTGAAAAAAGAAATATGAAAATGGGTTCAGTTTGAGTAAGTTGTAAACTCATTTAACACTCATATTATTTTGGATTTTATTATCTTAAATTCATTTATGACTCACAACTAAATATAACTATCTCATATAAAAACTCAGTCCATTGATTACGTAACCAATCCTATACACATATTTATAAATTCGAATTGTATGAGGTGTTTCTAGAATGTTGAAAAGGCACATAGGAGATGAGGTCAGCAGGCGCTATCTAAGCACTTTATTTAACCATTCGTTATTTAATCATTTACTCATCATTTGTCAACGAAGAATTCGACAGATCATGTTAAAAAGCACCACCCTTGCATCGAATTCTTTGAACTCGAGAGCTTTAGATGATCAATCGAGCTACATGAAAGCCATATTCTACCTGGTCATATTTAAGAAAGCAAAATTACCCAAAAACATCATCTCAAAATTTGCATTTTATGTCAAAAATCATTCTCGCTATATAAAAAGTTTTAATTTGCATCTCTTCAAAATTGAAAAGCTCCGTTATTATGGGGATGTGAAGTGACATAAAGAGAGAGATTCCGACACCGTCGTCGATGCCTCTCACCATCGACATCGGCCCCGAGCTCCGCGACAAAGCTCACTCGCAAACAAGATCCGGTGGACGAAACCGAAAGAGCAGCTCGAATTGGAGACCGTGGATTGTTCCCAGGGCAAAGGTAATTTGGGCACGAAAAGAGCACGGTGTTTGTGAACGAGTGGGAATGCCAGGATGCGAGTGGGTACGAAAAGGCGAGACTCGAGGTGCACGGTGCGGGATTAAAAGCGACGGATCGTATTCGATATGTAGATCCAAATATCGGGTGGCATATTGCAATTACCCAAAAAGAAGGAGGAAAAAAGAAAAAAATCTCTCTTTGCCTTTTCTTTTCCTTGTTCTTTTCTGTCCTTGTAGAGAGGATCAATCCCGTGAACCATCCTCAACCACTTCACCAAACTGGCTTCGGAATTTGAAGATTTTCACTCAAAAGTCGTGTGTTGAGTTGTGAACGTGAAGGATGGGGTCCGAGCGAATCCTGATGACCCCAGAAACGTCATCCCTGACCTTTTTGCGAGGGGTTTCCCCGATCTAGGACGGTGTTGTACAGCTGGTCGGCATCTTCTTAATTGTTCCTTCCGCTAAGGTGGAACTAGAGAACGTGTTTACTCCTTTGGCTAGCAAAACGACACTAGAAATGTAGGTGGAACGAGAGAAAAACGTTTGAAAGATCCAGATTGGTTTTTGATGAGGCATTTGAATTCCAATTCGGGAAAGCAGTACGTTAAGACGAGTTGAGGATCGACCCAACATGCCCATCTGCAACCAAGAGAAAAGCATCTAAAGTGTCTTAAACATATTGTATTCATGTCAATTTAGTCATAAACCTTATATTGATACCAATTTGTCCAAAAATTTTAACTTAATGTCAATTCAGTCATTTCATCTAATTTTGGCTGGATAATAGCCAACATAAGCGCCGGTCAGCTAATGTGGCATGCCAGCCGGACTCAACGCCAGCAATATTTGGCCAAAATTAGCCAAAATAACTAAATTGATATTAAATTAAAACGTTTAGGATTATATTGGTACCAATAAAAAGTGATTGACTTTGCACAAATATAATAGGTTGAGGACTAGTCTCACACTTTTTTGCCACGCCCCATCTTCTCTCTGCCTTGTGCCCTCTCTTTGCCCCTAACGACTCTCTTTCTTTCCATCTCTCTCTATATATATTACATTGCCAAGGTCTCCTTGAAGATAAATAAAAAATAGGGAAGACAAAGCCCAGCACATCAATTCTAAAAATCGCTAGCAATAGCATTTTGATAAAATAATATTAACAATTAGGCTCCATTCGTTTCACAAAAAATAACTTTTAAGAAAACGTTTTTCAAATTTTCTTACGTTCGTTTCACAGAAAATGAATTGGCTAGGGAAAACATTTTTCTTGAAGGGGAAAAAGCTCCCAAGCAAGGGAAAATGATTTCCACTTTTGAGAAAGAGTCAAATACCTTTTCATTTTATCTTTTTACAATTTTTTAATTATTTTTTTTTCTTTCCTTTCTTTTTTTTTTTCGTTTTTTTTTTCCTTTTCTTCTTTTTTTCTTCTTTATTGACCAGTCATAGGCCACATCAATGGAAGCTAGTGACCAGCCACAAGCCGGCAAGGCTCGAGCTTGCCAGATTCTAGCAAGGTCGAGTCTAGCCTTGTCAACCTATGCGAGCTCGAGCCCCACAAATTCGGCCACTTAGGCCTGGCTCAAGCCTCGCCAAAGGTCACCATACATCAACAAGGCTCGCAACCTCCGGCGAGGCTCAAGCCTCACCTAGCTTGCCGAATCTGGTGAGGCCCCAATTTGCCCAACCAACCTTAAGCGAGCTTGGGCCTTGCTAGATTTGACTACCTAGGTGGGGCTCGAGCCTCACTTGAGGTCACCAAACGTCTCGAGATCGCTAGACATCACCGAGGCCTTGGTGACCTCCAACAAGGCTTGAGTCTCACCCCAAGTGGTCGGATCTAGCAAGCTCAAACCGCCTACATCGGGCGAGCTCGGCCTCATTGGAATCGAGCAAGCTCGAGCCTTGCCGGTCTGTGGAAAGGCTCTAGCTCACTGTGATCCATTTGCTAGCCACCGCCATGGCTGATGACTAGCCAATGAAGAAGAAAAAGAAAGAAAAGAAAAAAAAAGAAAAAAAAAATAATTAAAATTTTGATTTTTAAAAATATAATAAAAAATTATTGAAAGGGATGCATGGAGGAAAATATTTTTCTTATCAAATAGCGAAAAATATTTTCTAGTTTATTTTGCAAGTTTCATATGAATATCAGAAAATATGATTATTTTTCTGGAAATGGCTTCCTAAGAAAATTTTGCAAAAACGCCATATTTCTCACAAAACGAGTAGAGCCTTAATATGTGAATTTTCATATCAGAAAATATGATTATTTTTCTGGAAATGGCTTCCTAAGAAAATTTTGCAAAAACGCCATATTTCTCACAAAACGAGTAGAGCCTTAATATGTGAATTTTCATTGTGTCGACGCTAATGTGAAAATATATGTGTGTGTGTGTGTGTGTGTGTGTGTGTGTGTGTGTGTGTGTGAATGAACGTAGTTGCACAATTATTTGCAAGCATATACATTTATATACTTGAGTTGCTTCATATGTTCATTTAATGTATAAAATGCCCACTATGAGGGAAGGTCTTCGCTAGCTATTTAAACACTCTATTCACCTATTCATTATTTATATTTTCATTCTTTAATCAATTAAGGATTTGAGATATCAAAAAAAAAAAAAAAAAAATCAGCCATGCATTGAGGTCCTTGTATTTAGAGCTTTAGATGATGGATCAAGCTTAGTGAAAGCCATAATCTGCATGTTCTTATTTAAAAAAAGGTAAATTGCAAAAGCCATCTTGAGACTCGTACCTATATATCAAAAATCATATTTCACTCTTAAAAACTTCCGATTTGGATCTCTTTAAAACTGAAAAGACCAATTATCATGATGCGTCGGTGCCTGCTTGACCTCAACTCGGACTAGATTTTGAGGTGGGCAATGGCTGGAGACTGCAAGGGGCTAGTCGTGGGGGTCTGACCAATAATGGGATAGGAGAGAGATAGATGGTAGAGAAGTGAGAAGTTTGAGTTAGGGCCTATGGAGGGTTGTCCTTAGGGGCAAGGGTGATTTGAGAAAGAAAAGTGATGATTTTTTGTAAACAGTGAGGATGTCACAAATGCAAGTTGATATGAAATTGCAAAAACTCAATATGTAAACCATAGATTTCAAAAACGATAATGGTATTTGATATGTCGGTAGCCTCTTTTTATTTACTTTTTCATTCTCCATAGATCCCGAAACCAATCTATTATGCCCCTGTCAACCATCCTCAGCCTCTTTGACACCTAACAAATAGTAGAACAGTCCAGAATTTGAAGGCTCACTCGAAAAAGTAAGGAGCCATTAAATCATGAAATAGATTATTATCAATAAGTACGCTTAATTAGGATTTTTTTTCCAACTAATTAACATTTACATATCTCTTACTTCTTAAAATTCAGATTTTGTACCTCAACTCTACCAAAAGAACTCAGCCAAACCCCTCTGGAAGAAAAACTAGAGTCTTAAGAACATGAATGATAACAATTTAGTTTCTCGACATAATTTCTAACCAGATTTTTTTATTTATATTTTCCGGGCAAATTTCTGAGCAAAAATACGCATTTGATATTCAACACAAACTTTCCATTCACGGAACAAAAATTCGTTTAATAACAATATAAAATTTCTTCTTCCCGAGCAAGTAGTAGGAGGCGATAGTGGAGGATAACGGGTAGGCAACCATATAGTAGCAAAGGCAAGTAACGAGAAGAATTTATATTTCTCAATTTTATTTCAAAAATAAAAAAGTAAAAAAACAAATTACTTCTCATTTATGCTCTAAACCCATTTTGAACTAAAAATTCATTCCATAAATATAAAATTGAAATTGCGTTATTAAACGGATTTCTTTTTCAAACCAATTTCCGAAAAAATAAAAATATATTTGGCCAGAAGTAGAATAATTATCATACAAGTCCAACCACCCATGAATGTCGACTATGCTGCTTGCCCCCATACCTCGGCATCTTCGACCCCAATCTCTTCTTCCCTGAGTCAAGCCTTCGCTGACTAAACACGTCGAGCTCGAGAATCCATTGGCGGAGCCCAAATTTTGTCGTAACGCAACCTAGATTGAGCAGCCATGTTTACGAGCTCAAAGCTGGAACGGTTATGGGGGTAGGCGAGAGAGGGAGAGAGATGGCAACCATGGCTACTAGTTCAATGCCTAATGGTTATGGCTAAGAATAAACTCAGAAACCGAGGCCATGAGTGTAAAATTTTATATCCTTTTTGGCGAATTTTGATCAAACCTCGTGCAGAATAAGTATAAAATCCCAGGAAAATAAAATAAAATTAGTCAAACCCCTCTTCTCTCTCTCTCTCTCTCTCTCTCTTCACAACGAAAAGTTTGACCAGTTGTACGCAAGTCGTTACCGTCACTTCAACTGTTTGGAGAAAGAGAGCGCGAGAAGCCAGTCTTTTACCAGACTTGGCTTCGGAATTTCAGGGCAAAACGTCATGCATGACCATTTTGCGTGGAGGTTTCCTTTCCCCGATCTAGGACGGTGTCATGGCTGGTCGGCATCTTCTTAATCGTTCCTTCGGCTGGCAAAAGAGCACTAAAAATGTAGGGTGGAACTAGAGAACATGTTTGAAAGACCCGGATTGGTTTTTGATGAAGTATCTGAATTCAACTTCAGGCCCATCCGTGACCAGGAGAAAAGCATCAGAAAATGCCCTAAACTTATTATATTTATGCTAATTTAATCAAAAAATCTTTTGACCTAATGTCAATTCAGTCTTTTCGGCTAATTTAACCGAATATTACCAACGTAGATGCCGGTCGACTTATGTGACAATTAATATGGGGATTATTATTTTAGTGTCTTTTGAGAGAGAGAATAACATTGGCGATTAATATGTGGATTATTATTGCGTCTACTACTAGTTTAATTAAAAACATTTTAAACGTTCATTCTTCAATCAATTAAGGATTTGAGATATAAAATGATAAGACGTCACCCGTGCATCGAAGTGCTTGTACTTAGAGCTTTAGATGATGGATCAAGCTTAGTAAAAGCCACGTTCTCCATGTTCTTATATATATAAAAAAAAAAAAAAAAGGGTAAATTGCAAAAACCATCTTGAGATTGGTTCCTATATATCAAAAACCATTTTTCACTCTTAGAAACTTCCAATTTGGATATCTTCAAAACTGATAAGACCGATTGTAATGATGTGTCGACGTCCACCCCCACCTCGATTTGGACCAGAATTTACCGATAATGGAATAGGAGAGAGAGATGATGGATGAGAGAGAAGTTTGAATTAGGGCCCATGCTAGTTTGTCCTTTGGGCAAGCGTGATTTGGGAAAGAAAAATGATCTTCTTTTTTTTTTTTGTAAATAGTGGGAATGTGGTAATGCAAGTTGATATGAATTTGCAAAAACTCGACATGCCAATTATAGATTTCAAAAACAATAATGGTATTCGATATGTCGGTGCAAAATGAGACTTTACTTCTTCTCTTTTTTATTTTTTAATCTTCTCTACATATCCCGGGACCAATCTACCCAAAAAAATAAGGAGCCATTTAGTCATGCAAATAGATTATTAACAACATACACTTCATCCACTTGACTATGATTTTTTTTTTTCCTAAATAAACATTTGTGCTTCAGATTTAGTACCTCAATTCCATCAAATTTACTCAGCCAAACCCGCCCGCCCCCGGCGCAAGAAAAACTAAACCATCCCAACCTCAATGCCTAACAACTTTGGCTAAAAACAAATTCAGAGCTCTAGACCGCGAGTGTAAATATGCACTTTTTAAAAATAAAAGTTTATGAGTGGTATATCAAGGAAAAAAAAAAAAAACTCGAGTACATCCTTTTTTTTTTTTTAATATTTTCCTCTCATCATCATTTTGCTGGTTACATTTAAAAAAAAAGGGGAGGGGCTCGTACAGAATAAGTATAAAATCCCAAAAAATAAAATAAAATTAGTCAAACCCCCCTTCTCTCTCTCCCTTCATAACGGAAAGTTTGACCGGTAGTACGGAAGTCGTTACTGCCACTTCAACCGTTCGGAAAAAGAGCGCGAGAAACCGAGAGAGAAACGAAGTCCTCTGCAGACGAAAGCGAGAACCGGCGGGAGAGGAGAAGAATGTCGATCGGAGACGCCGCGACGTCTCGGCCGGCAGCGCACGAGGATCGCCCTCCGGTGAACGCGGACTCCGATCCTCGGCGGTTCTTGCACGGCGGCGGTGGCAATCGCTCGGGACGAGCCGAGCCGGAGATCGCACGTGAAGCGAGGAGTCTGTCGAAGCGGACGCCAGGCGAGGGGGTGACGGCGGGCCGGCCTCATCCGCTCGGGCACTCGTGGACTTTCTGGTTCGATAGTCCCGCCGCCAAGTCGAGCCAAGCTGCCTGGGGAAGCTCGATACGCCCGATCTACACTTTCGCCACCGTCGAAGAGTTCTGGAGGTAGAGCGATTTGTCGGTCTTTCTTTTCGCTTTCGTCGGCCTCGTTTTCGGCTGGTCTTCCTCGATGTTCTGTTTCAATCCGGAGAAATTTCGAGCACGATCTGAAGGGGAAAGATTTCGTGTTGAAGACATTATTCGCGTATGGATTCGGAGACTTGAAGTTCTGTTTGCTAATTTCAATTCGTGATCGGCGAATATCGACTGATGTCATATCTGATCCAATTTTTCGGTGTTTTTCTCGGTTCTTTGTGTTCTGATCTCGTGTTGGTTTGTGTTTATGATTTTAAAGTAGCTTTTTTTCGTCTTTCCAATCTACTATCAAACGTGGTAGGATAAATCGAAAAATCCATTAAAGATATCTCGTTTCTCTTCGGTTGAATTGAATCTTGAGTGGTAACCATGAAATCGAAAAAACCATCTGGTCTTTTTGCTTTGCTATTGACTGATGGTGTGTCATTTAACTTGGCTTTGTTGATCGCTGAAAGGGCAGCCAAGTTAAGAATTGAGAGCGCCGTCCCGCACAGCGGAACTTGAAAATCAAGTGTTCTTTTGGGGTTGGAACTTTTTTGAGTTTAGTATTTGGCATTGAGAAACCGAAAATAAAAGACCGGATGATCTGGACCCTGCATTTGGTGTAATGTATGATTGACTTTTCTAAGCCATGTTTTCTTCTGAAGCCAATTTGTGCTAAATTATCAGGTACTGCATATTACTTCATCATACGGTAATAGCCGTTTCCCTCTTTGAATAGTGTGCTCTGGTCTTGACAGTCTTGATGTTGTCAAGAGTCTGGTAGGGGTTGTGACAATTAGATGGAAAACTGCAATTTGGCTGAGTCCATAATGGCGTTTCTAATTAGACCAGCAGTATAGAGACTGATGAATTGTATAAGATGGAAAGTCATTTCGATTGCTTTGGCACTCAGGCATTTGGATTCTAGTGGATTCCTTTAGGAAAAAAAATAGAGTAGATGGCATAAATGGATTCGTATCCTGCTAGTGAGGTCAGATATTCTCTGGGTAATATCTGTTTTTGTTGTTGTTTGTAGATGGCATATGCTAAACTGGATGGAATTATTTGATAACTTCTACTTACAGAATGGGGTTCTTTATATGAAGAACTGCTATAATTTCACCGAGCGATTAGCGAATGACTAATTAAGAACAGCAGTGAGGGCAAAAGAGAAAAAAGAAGAAAGGGTGTTCAGTGCAATGCCCTCTATATGCTGATCAAAAGAGCTGGGAGAACAGTTCCGTTGTACGTACATTGTTTTGCTTTTCAAGATGCCAAGCTGATGCCAAGCTGATGCCATCCTGGGTGGATAATTGAAGGAAAGAACGAGCCTTTTTTCCCTTTTGATCCTATTCTTTAGTTTCCTTCTTTTATCCTGTCGTTACTTTTCTTCTTTTCCGTAGGTGCTTCCTTGTGAAGCTCTACAAGAGATCCTCGCGATCCTAATATTCCTTTTGTCCAGAAAAAGTGTTCAATAGTACCTTTATTTTTCAAAAGAGAAGCTTCAGTGTCGTCCATCACTATGCTATCTCTGATTTAAGAGGAGAATTCTATCTCTTCTTCTATAAAATCGTAGAAGATTTTAAGCCTATTGCTTTATGCAATTAACTCATCCTTTTCCCTCCCTTCCTTTCTTTATTCTAGCTGAAGCCACTCACTCATTCCAGGTGCTGTATTTATGGCAATGTCTGCTTTAGTAGTGTAAGAAAGGTCTTGCCATCATTCCTCAGGTGCAGTGCCAACTGCCAGCATGAAGGACATGCACTGAACGGGAACGCGGTGTGGTTGTATAACCTGCAATCCTGATGCTTTGAATTTCTTAGTAGCCTGATATTATTGTAATGTGATGTTCGTATTCAGATTCTATGCCGAGCAATTGCACGATGCCATGATGATAGAGTGCATTTTCAATGTTCTGTGAGAATTAAGGCTTGCTGTACAGTTTTCTGAGATCTTACGGATTCCTGATGTTTGGGATTTCAGTGTCTACAACAACCTGCATCAGCCAAGTAAGCTGGTGGTGGGAGCTGACCTCCACTGTTTCAAGAATAAAGTGGAGCCAAAGTGGGAGGACCCTGTCTGCGCAAACGGAGGGAAGTGGACTGTAACTTTCTCCAGAGGGAAGTCAGATACGTCCTGGCTATACACGGTACGCCTGATGGCCCAAATGACTGAAGCTCTTTCGAATTTTCTATAGGTGTGTGGGCTTGGTTTGACGCATGTTTTTCTTTGTGATAGTTGCTTGCAATGGTTGGTGAACAGTTTGACCATGGAGATGAGATTTGTGGAGCAGTCGTCAGTGTCAGAGCCAAGCAAGAAAAGATAGCTTTATGGACTAGAGATGCCTCTGATGAGGCTGCTCAGGTAACTCTTCTTCGAGCCAGTTTTAGTTCTGGTCATTTAAGCGTGCGAATATTTTCGGCCCACCACATGGACATTACTCGCGTTAGCCCGGCCTTTGCAGATGAGCATTGGGCAGCAGTGGAAGGAGTTTCTCAACTACAGCCAGAAGGCAGGGTTCATATTTCACGTGAGTTTTGAAGATAGGAGCAACTTGGGTCTTTCTTAACTTCTAGTCGTTTCTTTTTCCAGTCGTATCATGATATATGACCGAATATCTTGGATACTATTGCAGGAGGATGCCAAGAAGCTTGACAGAGCCGCTAGGAATCGCTACACGGTATGAACAGGCTATGATAATGGATAGCGCAAAATATCTGTTTTGGATGTAGCTTCAGGTGTAATGCCTTTCTCGTTCCTCGCCTTACCAATCATCTGCACAGTCTTAAGGATTTTGTTCCATCATGATCAGACAGCACATATGCACTTCTGTGACTCCATATTGATTAAAACTTCCGATGAAGATTCAACATGAATTGCTAAGTGACATAGGTGACTAACTTCTTAACAAGTACATCTCGTAATGGGACAACTCTATTCATACATCAGGGCTTTATTGTGAAATATCCCAAAACTTTAGATACATGAAATGAGAAGCACTTCTCGAACTGAACACAGGGTAGAAGGAAACGATGACTCAATATACATCTTATTTACATGTCAGCTCATTCCAGGTTCTTATCAGGCTGCCTTTCTGGCCTCCTAGGGGCCAAATCTTCCTTGGTCATAGCTCTAGGACTGAATCACCAGCAGCCACCACATGCTCTGCAAGTAGTTTACAACCTCCTCTCTATGGTCATACAAACAATATAGAGGGCAGTCAAATGCTGATACCCATGAATGGAACTCCTTCAGAGGGCCAATACATCATCTTGCATTACCGCACGCCAAAGTCTCCATTTTTACACCGCACAAATGCTTTTTTTCAAATCAGCCACGAAGCGAGACATCAAACAAATAAAGCGCATTCACATGTAGCATTTTGCTAAATGGACACTCACCAAACCACTACCTCTGTATTTCCACCAGACAAGGGATTGATTTACAGCAACGTTTAGCTCTATCGTAGGTCAAAAGAGCTATAACAATTGAGAGGAAACACAAGATCAACTGCAACCCCATTGGAACTATAAATGTAAACTATGAAAGAATCTCACCCTCCTCCCCAATCAAAATTTTCTCATCATCGTCGTCTTCCAAAAACTCATCCTTCATAAACAAGCCTAAGCGCTCCAGTGGATTCCTATAGTGAGCCCCATCAAACACTCCTGATAACACTTCAGATCCATCATCAATGTCACCGAGATGAGGCGATGAACCAGAACACCCACTCAACATCTCAAGTTCCTTAAAAATCTCAAGATTTTCCTCGAAGTCAACAGTCTTTTCCATCTGGACGCAGAATTAAGCAATTTCACAGCCATCAGTATTGCATACAAGTACTTTCTGAGTTTTTACCACACGTGAAGAAACAAGTCGAAGAGTAAAACCTTTTGAAGTGCGATCCGAGCAGCTTCCCTGTCTCTCTCCCTTTGCTTTCTGGCCTCAGCCTCTGCTCTCATTTTCTCAGCAGCTTCTGCTGCTCTGATCTGAGCTTCAATCCTTGCTTTCTCTGGCATTGTAGTAACAACACAAAATTGTTAATCACCACAATATGAGTTGTTGGGACAGCAATGAAATTCCAATAACTGTTCTAATTCCAATATCCGTAATGAACAAAAAAAACTACGACATTAAATGCAAAAAAACAAAAGTAACATATTCGAGGATTATATTCAGACAATCATATCTGAAGTCTATGGAAAATGGACTGACAAAATTCAGACGTTTTATCTACCAAAATAAAGTCCAAACCTATCAACCTATCATGGCAGCAGAATAGTCTTGTGGAAAGAATGTCAAGGAAAGAAGGGTTTCCAAAAGACCAGGGATATCATGGGAAATTGAGTCAGCCAGCTACCCATTGAATTAGCTTAATCAATAAGTGGTCTCATATCATACTTTGACAACGACACTTATCTGGAATTTGATGACTCATTCGATCACTTGATCAATCAGGATTTCACATCAGTACTATTATGCCAACAAATTACTTGGCCAACAAAAATTACCAATCACTACTCATGCAAAACAGGAAAGACCTCAGCAAACGATGTAATCTACCACTACAGAAGATGATGAGGAAATCAGCTCATTGTTTGCACTTCGCTATTGGCTTCTCGGACAAGAGACTGTCTATGCATAGTACTTCCTTTGGTAAAGCGGGTTTGCAGAGAAACCTTAATCTTGGGGTAATTGCAGCAAGCCAGCAGAAACCTAAACAACTTCAACTTTTCATTCCAAACCTAGATAGATATTAAAGAGCTTAGAGGTTGAAATTTCTTGCGAAGGACAGATGTGGTTCCAAACTTTGAACTTTGGGTCTTCATTTGAAAACTATTCTGTTTTCCAAGAACAATTATCTAATCACATATTACTTATTTCCCCACAAATAAGATTCTTTACCTCTTAAAGAAAGATTTGTATGATCATTAAGCTGAAACTATCCTCCAGCTAGTGAAAGAAAAGCACAGTAACAAGAATTTGTCCATTTGACCTAGGCAAAGAAAAATCCATGATAACTATGGAAAGCACCCCCAACAAGTAGCCCCCTCTCATTGGATAACTCTACCAATGCTCATAGAACCCGCAACAAAAGTAGTCATAAAGACTAATCTCAATTAAAGTACATTAAAAGGTCTTTGAAGCCTTCAGGGTGCAAGCAAACCAAAGAAGTCCTAGACAGAGATATTATTGATTAGAAAAACCTCTTATTTAAGGAATTTCAGCACCAGATCAAACCTTCCTGGCTCCGTCACCAACAGCCTCTGCTCCACACAAACTACTCATAGCAGTCAACATCTAGCCAGTATTAACTCATTGATCCCATCAGAATCCAAGGAGCGAGGCCAGAGATGCAATTACAAATCATACAGAATGCAGTCAGCCCCCTTGGGTCAAAACTTAAGGTCAATACAGGGCTCTTACAATGCTTGCCAAATTGGCTTCCATGGCAATGGCCACAAAGACTGACTTAACTGAATCCTTTTAAGAGATACAACACTCGTGAACTTTAGGAACTACAAAGGACCATAGTAAGAAAATATACAGAGCTGGGCTCGTGTATCCATTCATATATCCAGTTTTGAGTCTGGGTTATCACACTCAATCTGAAGAGGGTAAAATCAACCCAGCTTCTATATAAGCTCTTCAGCTGAAAGCACTAAACCAACAACTCCAGACAAGAAAAATGCAAACAATAACCCAAACTCTGCTGCTCACTAGAGAAAGTGTTCACAATAACACAATAAAAAACACAATGCTGCCCAAGAACTCAAATTGAACTAGCCAATTTCTTTTCTACTTTTGCTTCAACACTATTGAAATCATAATAGAGGAACTCAGAGCCAATAGAGAGACAAGTTTAACTTTCTTATCACCTTCCCGCTGCCTTCTCTCTAATCTTTCCTTCTCTTGTTGCATCTTCACAGGATCAGCCTTATCACACTGTAATTACAAAAGGCACGTATTAACCAACTGTTATGATACACTCCATAGCATCATCTACTACCAATAAAATGCATACATTATCTAGTAGCGTCTTCTGTTTTGCCTTTAAGATAGTGTCCGCAAAGCGACTCTTTAACATTGCAGCACGCAGAGCCTTTTTAGGTGATAGCTGTATGTCAAGGAGAGAAGCACTCCATGCTGATACAATATCACTATCGATCATTCTCCTGCTTTCTTGAATGGCCAAAATATATCTCAACCAACAATTCACGGCATACTAACCTTCCCCACTTGTGGCATCCGTAGATGGAGTTGCAAGGTGGGAACTAGGACAGACATTTCCATCATCCACAGCACTCACAGCCCCTTTTGAGTATTTCCATAACCAAATTGAATGATCGTTGTAACATTGAACAACTTCAAACATCACATATCCAAAAGATGTACTTACCATCAGAATCTGGATCAGATTTATTGGTCTGCATAGATGAGCTCCTAGCCTAAAATTGCAAGTTCAAGTAGCCACTTTCAGCACCAAATCAAATGGCATATGAACAGAACTGTTCAACTTATCAAAAAAAAAAACTCTAAAATCTAAATATACCAGTCTTGGAGAATCAATAGCACATTCATGATCTCGGCCCTTCTCTGAAGGTAAATCCAAAAGGCCAACAAACATATAATCAATAATCCATAGATACCAAAATAACAGTTCCTAAAATAGACACAAAAGAGAAGATAATTACCCATTGAAGATGCACAAGCTGGTCCAGCAACACTGCATCGGCATGTTGTATTGCCACATGCATTGCACTTGGAGCGACAAGCATGTCCACTAGCACCATCAGTGCCTATATGACACAGTGGCAATTAGCTCAGAAGAGGAGCTACAAAAGCAGAAATTATACTCTGCCACTTCATTACCTTTGTCGTTATTTCCTAATGACTTGGTTGTGCAGCTCTGTGCAACTTTAGAAACCTTGACCTGGACAAGAACCAGTTAACCACATGTCAATATATTTCTGATACAATAAATGCAAACCTCAGTCAGCAAAATCTAAACAACAAGTACAATCTGCCAGTAAAAATACAGGCTAATGTTTTCCCATTTAAATTAAATTTAGGAAAATAATAACATTCCAAACATCTATTCCTGCAAGGAACAATGCTAACCTTTAATAAAGTAGCATCACTGTTCTTCTTTAGCGTCTCTCCAGTTTGCATCCTATTTTGAGGTAAGCTGGTGCACTGAGGAGGTGTCTTGGGATCGCTTTGTCCCACAGCACTGCTTTCTCGACTTTGTTTACTCGATGCAGACCCCTTCCCTATTTTAGTGTCTCCATTGCTCCACTTTGCCTCAAGAGCTTTCCATGCCGTCTCAAAGTCCTTATTCAACTTATCTGCCATTATATGTACTTGATTGCCGGGTGGATTGTAGCACATGGCATTAGCAAAGGTCAACCTGATATCAGCAGCAAATTCTTCTGTTCCACGATACATATTTTTCTCGAGCTTAGATTTTATGGTCCCTAAATCCATTGGCTCTGATATGATAGTGAAGTAATCCGGTATGTTCAGCTTTACTGGATCGACTGGTTGCTTGAAAGGCCAACCACATTGACTATGCATTAGTTTCTTTAAAATGGTAGAACATTGTTGCGTAACAGCTCGATCCATCCTCTGTCTCTTCTTCACAACTTCAAAATCTACTTGCGGACCACGCTTATTAGCACCAGAGACAGAACTTCCCAACTTCATACAACCGCCACCATCAGCCTCGCTTTTAGAAGGCAAATTGCCATTCTTCTCCTTTCCATTCACAGCCCCAGAAGTCCAATTATCAATAAGTAGCTTCTGCTGTCCATATCCACACGATCTGGATTGGGGCTCTGCTTCAATTCTCCTTCCGGAAAACTTTATCTTCACCTTCTTTACAACTACACTTTCAGTCGCTATCATCATGACACGCTAGAAAACCAACAAGTGCTGCTCAGAATAATTGGCTCTTCATGACAATCAGCCTTCTCAACGAATAGTTACGTTGTTGGACATACCTCTGATTGCTGACGCTGAGACCGAGAATTGACATGAACGAGAGCCAGACAAGGGAAAGAGGAAAGAAGCAAAATCAGCACAGACAGAAGCATAAAAACTATGAGACTGGGAAACAACGTCAAAACCCCAACGTAATTCAAAAAAAAAAAAAAAATTGCAACCCCTGAAGGCAGAGTCAAAACACGCTGAACTAAAGAACAAGAGCACAACCCCGAAAGCCGAAACTGATGATTCCGGAAAGGAAAAAAACAAAAAACAGCGACAACCCAAGAGTCCAATCACCCAAAAGAAGAGCCCGAACCCAAAACAACAGCATCGAAGCCGAGTTCAGCTCGCACCCACACGAGAACTTTGCCCTAATTCCTTCACCAGGAGGAGGAAAACGCAGACGAGAGAAAAGAAAATTAAAAAAAAAAAAAAAAATACCCCCGACCCATCAAATTCCCGCGTAAGAACAAAGCGAAATCGAAACCCACTTCCCTTTTCCCCAAAATCCTCGCCTCCTCCCTCGGTGACGAACCGCACGACCGAGCCACTCGGCACAAAAAGGAGGAGGAAGAAGAAGAAGCAGCAGCAGAAGACGACCCAGAAAAAAGCAACCCGCGAAGATCAAACCGCGAGATCTAGGGTTCGCGGAGGACAGAGAGAACTTACCGAATCGGAAACGAATCTGCGCCCGCCGCGCTCGGATCTGACGATCGCAGCCGCCGGCTCCCGACCCCGCGCCCGCCGAGGACGTCGAGAGAGAGAGAGAGAGGGAGAGGCAGGCCGGTCGGCGAGCCTCCTCCGCCCGGCGTCTCCGGCGGCGTCGCGAGGGGGCGGGGCGGAGGGAGAGGAGGAGGGTTTAGGGCAGTGAGGGTTTTCAGTGGGGGAGGAAGGAAGAGAGAAGGAGAGAGAGCAGACAAATCGAGCTCTCTCTCTCTCTTCGGATTTTTGCCTTTTAGGGTTTCTTGTCGTGCTCTCTTTCTCTCTGTATACGGTGACGATATTTCCCGGGGACGGCGATGACGTCATTAATCCACCTTCCACCTTCGCTTCTGCTCTTTTTTTATAAATTATTCTTATTTTGTTTCCTCTTTTTTATGTTATTATTATTATTATTTTGTTTCCTGTTTTGTCGTGGGCGCTGCGCCGACGATGGCGGACGGACAAGTCAAAGGGCGGTTTCGGTGCGTGAAGTTACGTGAATGCCCTCCGGAGCGCGGGGCTTCGGGGAGGGCGGATCCGTAAATTCGGGGAGGCGGCAGGGGCGAGATTGGCGCGCGGGGGTTGGTTGGCGGTGCGTATCCCACTTCGGCACTCAACGTCCAAGCTACGCAGTCTAAGAAAGGAGTTGTGCGTCAGTATTTTATTTTTTTTATTCATTGGCTATGTTTCCAAGAGAATTTTTTTTATATGTAAGAAGTAATGATATCTCCATTTTGGCATAATGTAATCCATAAATTTTTAATTTATCCACTAAGTTCATATTTAATTTAATCCATGAACTATATTAAAATATTTGATATTATCAATACATTAATTCGAATTTGGAGACGACATTGACTGTTTTTACAGTCGTGGGACTAAAATTCAGTCTACACTAAAAGCCCAAAAAATTACATTGAACAATTGAAAATTTAGGAATAATATTGCATGTTAAGGTAAAGTTTAAAAATATTGTGTTGTTTTATATATATTTAGTGAGGAATAGTTAAAACTTTCTAAACATTAATTATACAAGTCTTTCCGAATCATGGACACTCACAAAACCATCCCCGGTGTTTTTTTTTTTTTTTTTTCTCTGAAAGGGAAATGCGTTAAGTTGAAAGACTAAGTCTGTACCTATATAACATAACGAGGGAAGCAACTTTCTAAAAGGTATGAATTGATAAAATAACAAAGAGAAACGAGGAATAGTAACGAAAACGACCTCTTTACTAGCTCTAAGTGACAGGGCTTCACTAGAGTATCGCGGCATTGATTCCCTTCTAGAAGAAAGCACTTAAGCTTTGGTCTCCCGAAACAACTTTAGCAGTGGCCTACAATCTTTATTGATGCTGCGTGAGGATGGATGCCAAGAGAAAATGTTTGGATAAAGTAATAACAAGCGTGGCATAAATTCAATCTCGAGTTCCTCGACTCGTCTACCTTTGATCAATTTTGAATGCACATCTGAGTTTAATTATACTTGTACTTATTTAGTCATAAATTTTTCAATTATGCCAACTAAATCTTAAACTATTTGATAATTTGTCAATGTAGTTCATCCGACCAATTTCAATTGAAAATCGTAGGCATGGATGTTGGGCGGTGCTAATGTAGATAATTTTTATAAATTATTAATTTCCTAATTTTTTTGTTATTTTATTACTTATTTATTTTATTTTCCCAACTACTTGCCAGCCACAAGCAAAGGGGCTCGGGCCTTGCCTGTGGGCGGCAACAAAGTCGTAGAAAAAACGAACAAAGATAAGAAAAAGGAAAAAAGTACAAAAAAAATTACAAAATTGTCAACGTTAATATCGACCGTACCATATAAGAAAACTAGTATCCACATTAGTGATTTTCGATTAAAATTGGCCGATATATTATATTGATAACTCATCTCATCAAAAGATTTAAAATTGAATCGACACATAGACGGTAAACTTAATTTTTTTTTTTTTTTAATAATTTTATCGTCACTAAACAAAATCCCCGCAAGGCATCCGCGAGCACGATCTTTTCTATTTCGTGTTTTACTTAAGCTTTCATCCGAATAATGGTTTGTAATGTCAAAGAAAGAGAAATAGAATAATCTTCTTTTTTTTCTTTTCAAAAACAACCGATTTGTTCTAATCCATCATTTTTAAAAACATATTGTTACTATTTTTTTTCCATACAAAGAAAACATATATAAATATATGGTATCTAGAGATCATACCTATGTACTTTGCTGAATGATAATACACCGCTGAAATTGGAAATTGGGATTCTATAAATATTTACATGGGAAAAAGATACCAAAAACTCAAAGTATGCTCACTATGGCATAATTTCCTGAACTTTTTTTCCGACACAAAAAACATCAAAAATTTATCTTTAATTTTTTTATTATGACTTAAAAAACCTCAAATTTGTATTATGCAACATATTTAACCTCCATGAAAATTTCATTATATAATTTTTCATATCGACTTTACTTTCCAACATTTAGATAGGTAGATTTTTAATGGTACTCATTAGCGAAACCTTGATCAAAGGTAAATTTATCGCACCGATACGGATTTGGGACTTATTATAGAAAAAAAGCTTAAGATAAACATGTCGCAAAAGATATAATTTAGTATTTTTAGTAACTTTATTTTATATATAAAATATGATGAAAAGAGGATTTTCTAAAACCTCCGTGGGGAGAGTACGGCGCATTCCGTGCGGACCCCACTCTGACCAGCTGTCACACTTTTGTTTTTTGGGTAAACACTTTATTTTATTTTTATCGTCCTCCCCCTTTTTAAAACTTTTTTGCTCCACCAACTCTGACTTACATCCTCGTTTTCAACGACAGAATAAAAGGAGGATTTAAGGCAGGGCATGCTTTGCACCCTTAAACCCTTACTTCAATGTTTTTGTTTTATTTTATATTTGCCAACTCATCTAACTCTTTTTTTTTTCCTTCTACTTAGTTTGTTACTTAAAATTGGCAAGCTCAACTTTACACATTTTATCACCATCTTGAATAGCAACGAGTTTAATTTCTCTTCAACTCAAGGATAAAGTTTTCTTGCAACTACATTTAAAGTAACATGAATTTCTACATTTCATATAGCTTTCTAATATAGTCATACATTGTAATTGTTGTAGTGCCATATTAAAAGTCTTAATTTATTATGCGGATGCCAATTTAATTTTAAACTTTTAAACTTGGCCAATTTAATCATAAACCTTTTAACAATTTATCAATATAATTTTTTTGGTTAATTTTGGTCGAAAATCGTTAGGTGGACACCGATAGTCTTACATGATACAGCTAACATTGATGTAGATAATTTTTGCACATTTTAAAATAGTTTACGAATTTTTCCTTGTTTCCATTTTTTTTCTTTTTAAAGAAGGAACATAAAAGGAATTGCAAAAAATATCCACATTAACATCAATCGTATTATACAAAACTGTCGACGTCCATGTAAGTGATCTCCATAAAGAAATTAGCTAGAATGATTATTGACAAATCGCTAAAAAATTTAGAATTAAATTGGTCAAATCAAAAAGTTTATGACTGAAATAGTATTTGCACAATAAGTTCAGGATTTTATTTTGGTAATTATCCCTTTTAAAGGTCAAAATTTAATTTTTTTAAGAATAAATAAAAAAAAGGGCAAATCAGAAAGGGCCACGTTATTTCCACCCCTAAAAAACTATATCCACCCCCATTTACTCTAAAAAGACAAAGCTATCATTAATCTTTCAATGCCAGCTTTCTAAAGTAATATGAACTTCTACATTTCATATAGCTTTCTAATAGATTTATACATTGTAATTGTTGTAGTGCCATACTAAAAGTCTTAATTTATTATATGGATGCCAATTTAATTTTAAACTTTTAAACTTTGACCAATTTAATTCTAAATATTTTAACAATTTACCGATATAATTTTTTTGATTAATTTTGGTCGAAATCGTTAGGTGGATGCCAACAATCTTACATGACACAACTAATATTGATGTGGATAATTTTTTTCACATTTTAGAAAAGCTTATGAATTTTTCCTTGTTTCCATTTTTTTTTTCTTTTTAAAGAAGGAACATAAAAGGAATTGCAAAAATTATCCACATTAATATTAATCGTATCATATAGAATGATTATTGATAAATTGCTAAAATATTTAGAATTAAATTGGTCAAATAAAAAGTTTATGATTTTATTTTGGTAATATCCCTTTTAAAGGTCAAAATTTAAAAATTTTAAGAAGACATGAAAAAAAGAGGCCAAATCAGAAAGGGCCACGTTATTTCCACCCCTAAAAAACTATATCCACCCCCATTTACTCTAAAAAGACAAAGCTGTCATTAATCTTTCAATCGCAGTTTTATTTTTTTTTTTTTTTATTATTTTTTATTTATGATAATTACCATAATTAAGCATTTCACATTTTTTTAGTATATTAAAGAAAAATGCATTCTCAAATATTTCTATGATGATTTCCATGTCTTGATATTTCTTTATAAACAATTCGTAAAAGATATTAGTTTTTGTCAATTCAAACTAATGATATTTCATTGGTATTTCCAAAAAAAAAAATCTTACTTTATGTAATATTTGATTTAATTAAATTTTATCCACTTAACAATTTATTCATACATATGATTGACAACATGGAAAAGAACTAGATTTTTAGAAATTTCTCTTTTCAATGAAACAAAACTTTATGGAGTAAAGCTAACAATAAAAAAAGCATAGTACCTTTGATATATGTAGAAAATCTACAATATATAAAAACTGAACATATGAAATTATTAATTATGGTAAGTCGTTCCTACATAGATATAGAAAAACTAAAGAAAAAGGAAAGTAAATAATTTGAGACCACAAATCTAAATTGCAATTGAATGAAAGAGGGCAGCAACAAAGTCGTAGAAAAAACGAATAGAGATAAGAAAAAGGAAAAAAGTACAAAAAAAATTACAAAATTACAAAATTGTCAACGTTAGTATTGACCGTACCACATAAGAAGACCAGTATCCACATTAGTGATTTTCGATTAAAATTGGCCGATATATTATATTGATAACTTATCTCATCAAAAGATTTAAAATTGAATCGACACATACATGGTAAACTTAAATTTTTTTTTGATAATTTTATCGTCACTAAACAAAATCCCCGCAAGGCATCCGCGAGCACGATCTTTTCTATTTCGTGTTTTACTTAAGCTTTCATCCGAATAATGGCTTAATGTCAAAGAAAGAGAAATAGAATAATATTTTTTTTTCTTTTAAAAAACAACCGATTTGTTCTAATCCATCATTTTTAAAAACATATTGTTACTATTTTTTTTCCAGACAAAGAAAACATATATAAATATATGGTATTTAGAGATCATACCTATGTATTTTGCTGAATGATAATACACCGTTGAAATTGGAAATTGGGATTCTATAAATATTTACATGGGAAAAAGATACCAAAAACTCAAAGTATGCTCACTTTGGCATAATTTCCTAAACTTTTTTATTCTGACACAAAAAACATCAAACCATACTCATTATGATAAATTTACATTCAATTTTTTATTGTGACTTAAAAAACCTCAAATTTGTATCATGCAACATATTTACCTTCCATGAAAATTTTGCTAGATAAATTTTTCATATCAACTTTGCTTTCCAGCATTCAGATATGTATATTTTTAATGGTACTCATTAGCGAAACCTTGATCAAAGGTAAATTTATCACACCAATACGGATTTGGGATTTATTATAGAAAAAAGCTTAAGATAAACATGTCGCAGAAGATATAATTTAGTGTTTTAAGTAACTTTATTTTATATATAAAATATGATGAAAAGAGGATTTTCTAAAACCTCCGTGGGTAGAGAGTACGGCGCATTCCGTGCGGACCCACTCTGACCCGCTGTCACACTTTTTTTTTTTTTTTTGGGTAAACACTTTATTTTATTTTTATCGTCTTCCCCCTTTTTAAAACTTTTTTGCTCCACCAACTCTGACTTACATCCTCGTTTTCAACGACAGAATAAAAGGAGGATTTAAGCCCCTTACTTCAATGTTTTTGTTTTATTTTATATTTGCCAACTCATCTAACTCTTTTTTTTTCCTTCTACTTAGTTTGTTACTTAAAATTGGCAAGCTCAACTTTACACATTTTATCACCATCTTGAATAGCAACGAGTTTAATTTCTCTTCAACTCAAGCATAAAGTTTCCTTGCAACTACATTTAAAGTAATATGAATTTCTACATTTCATATAGCTTTCTAATATATTCATACATTGTAATTGTTGTAGTGCCATATTAAAAGTCTTAATTTATTATGTGGATGTCAATTTAATTTTAAACTTTTAAACTTGACCAATTAAATCATAAACCTTTTAACAATTTATCAATATAATTTTTTTGGTTAATTTTGGTCGAAAATCGTTAGGTGGACACCGATAGTCTTACATGATACAGCTAACATTGATGTAGATAATTTTTTGCACATTTTAAAATAGTTTAGGAATTTTTCCTTGTTTCCATTTTTTTTTCTTTTTAAAGACGGAACATAAAAGGAATTGCAAAAAATATCCACATTAACATCAATCGTATTATACAAAACTGTCGACGTCCATGTAAGTGATTTCCATAAAAAATTAGCTAGAATGATTATTGATAAATCGCTAAAAAATTTAGAATTAAATTGGTCAAATTAAAAAGTTTATGACTGAAATATTATCCGCACAATAAGTTCAGGATTTTATTTTGGTAATTATCCCTTTTAAAGGTCAAAATTTAAATATTTTAAGAATAAATAAAAAAAAGGCCAAATCAGAAAGGGCCACGTTATTTCCACCCCTAAATAACTACATCCACCCCCATCTACTCTAAAAAGACAAAGCTGTCATTAATCTTTCGATGGGAAAATCTCAAATAAGGACCCAAAGTGAGCTTACTTTTTCAAATAAAAACTCGAAGTAACCTTTGTTCCAAAAAAAGACCCGAAGTGGCTAACAAGTCTCAAATAAGGACTTGAACCCGACGACCGGCCAAAATGTTCACCTGTCAGCGAGCGTGTGACATTTCCGGTGGTCGAAATATGGGCAATTTTGTCCCAAAAAATTATAAATAGAAATTAACAAACCCTAAAAACAAAACCCCAAAACTCTTCACGTTCTTCTTCTTCCCCTCTTCATCTTTTACACTTGTCCCCTCTCATTTGGAGAACCCAAATTCTCCGTTGATGGATCAAGATCCCTGTCTCCCTGAGTTCCAAAGGTACGTGCCCTCTCTCTCTCTCTCTCTCTCTCGCTCTCATAATTTGAACGAAATTGATCTTGGTTGAATGGGAGTGTGAATCAAAGTGTATGGCGAACCTAGGAAAAGATAATGAAGAATCGAGGCCCTCGTGTTACACACAAGTGTCTCAATAATGAAAAAGTGGCTTTACTCAAGATTTTTCTTATTCGTTGGAAAGAAACAAAGACAAAAAACAAAAGAAAGAAGATATGAAGAAACGAAAGTAGAGGTTTCTTATTGTGTTTCAATTCGTGTTCCATTAATAGAAAATTTCCGTGCTCCAAGCGAGAAAGGACAAAGAATGGAGAAGATGAAGAACAGAAGAAGACAAACGTGAGAACATGAATAGTTTTTCTTTTTAGGTCAAAAGAAAGTTAAGAATTTGGGGGTGGTTTTTAGGGTTTGTTAATTTCTATCTATATTTTTTTTTGGACAAAATTGCCCATATTCTAGCCACCAGAAATGTCACACTCTTGCCGGGCGGTGAACATTTTGGCCGGCCGGCAAGTTTAGGTCATTATTTGAGATTTGTTAGCCACTTTGGGTCATTATTTGGGACAACGGCCACTTTTAGTTCTTATTTGAGAAAATAGGCTTACTTTGAGTCCTTATTTGAGATTTTCCCTCTTTCAATTGCAGCTTTATTTTTTCTATTTTTCTTTTTTTTTTTATATAATTACCATAATTAAACATTTCACATTTTTTAGTATATTTAAGAAATATGCATTCTCAAATATTTCTATGACGATTTCCATTATCCGTGTAGAATCTTCTTGCTAGTAGTAAGGAGAAAAGACATTCTTTGATATAGTATAAAACTAAAAGGTCTCTTTTTCATCATTGATCTTATAATACTTTATTTATTTTTTATCCCTCTAGTCTCAAAAGCTCACTTTTTCGGTGAACTTTTTATTAATTTTATTAGTCTACAGTATATATCAAGTTTCTTTATTTACTACATCAATATATATATCTTTTCTCCCTTATTATACTAGTGAGTTACTATTCTATAGAGCACGTAAAACATCAAAGGAATATGTAGGAATACACTAAAAAATTTTGCACAATAAGGTGTCTTGATATTTCTTTATAAACAATTTGTAAAAGATATTAGTTTTTGTCAATTCAAACTAATGGTATTTCACTGGTATTTCCAAACAAAAAATCTTACTTTATGTAATATTTTGATTTAATTAAATTTCATCCACTTAACAATTTATTCATACATATGATTGACAACATGGAAAATAACTAGATTTTTAGAAATTTCTCTTTTCAATGAAACAAATTTTTATGGAGTAAAGCTAACAATAAAAAAAGCACGCTACCTTTAATATATGTAGAAAATCTACAATAAAGAAAACTGAACATATGAAATTATTAATTATGTTAAGTAGCCTCTACATAGATATAGAAAAACTAAAGAAAAAGGAAAGTAAATAATTTGAGACCACAAATCTAAATTGCAATTGAATGAAAGTGGGCAATTTTATATTTTTGATGAAAATTGGGTGGATTTAGTCATATAAGAAGTAAAGATAGCACTACCTACGAGGAAGGGAGAGAGCGCACCGTGGGTGGAGAATCCCACATCCCAGGAGCAGCGGGGGAGGGTTGTTGATGAGGGACGGCGCTACCACGAGGTGTTATGGAAATTGACCAAATTCAATAAAAAAAATAATTATGACTTAATTGCACAAATTGAAATATTTAGGATTTGATTACACGTTGACACGTTTCTAAGTTTTGGTGCGAATTCTCCGAGTTGAGTTGCAATTTCATTTTTCAGTTTTCATTCAACTTTTTGCTTTCCATTAATCAACTCCAATCGAGAAAGTGCAATCAAGACCTCTCGATGATATCATGTTACTTGGTTTATCAAATTATTGACGTAGCAAAAAATTTGAGAGTGCCACACCAAAATTTACACCTCCAATCAATTCAAGTCTCTGATCAATTGAGCGCATGGGGTACCGTTCGAGCATGAGAAGGAAACATAAGTTGAGCTAGAGAAAGGTATCGGGTTCATATTGCGCGCTTGAAGGAGAGAGAGAGAGAGGATGGACTCATCCTCAGTTTCATTCATTAATTGAAGAGTGTATGCAGCCTGTAGTTGCAACAGATGACGAGACAGGTCTGCTTAGCATACATGAGGGATTGGCTCCACGTTAGTCGGTCTTTGATCTATGCATATTCATCAGCTTCTCCAGCAAATCTGGTTTTTTTAAGGTGTCGGTTCAACGCTTGAATCCGACAAACACGTCTCGAGATGCTGAATCACTTCCCGAAATGCTATCGACCGTCGACAGAACATGGAACCCCAGGAGATAGATCGACACAGATTTCGAATTTGGACTACTTTGACCACGCCACTATTCCAGCTTCTATTCTCACCCGGCACAAGAGAACGGAAACCGACACAAAGATCAGTCCCTCGTCGTGTATGTGATCTTATCAGGCGCACGAGTTTATTAAGGGCTCTCTCAAGTGCACTGTAGATACATTCTTGTAGTAGAAGTACAACGCCAGTTGAATTATTCCCAGAATCGTCCCGATTCCGTTCGGAAACTGTAGAGAATACTGGAAATGTTAGATCCTTTTCCCGATCATGGCAACTGCAAAATGCAGGATATCGCGTAGATAACAGAAATGGGAACTTACATAAATGAATGGATCGGCTTTGAACAATCCGTACGCGAGGAAAGATAGGCTCGTCAAAAAGGTCGAGAAAGAGAGATAGAAAGGCATGTACTCGACGCTTCTCATCTTGATCACCAGCTTCTGCAACAGAAAGCAAAGTACCAGTATTAGTAAGGTGCCGTTCGATGTCGGTCTGCAGAACTATTGAGATGGACTTACGATGATGAAGAGGGGCGATGCGAACATGGAAATAAGGGAAGCGACGCTCAGGTACCCGACGAAAATCTGCCGCGAGTGCGAATCGAAGAATTGCAAGCTTATGATCACCACGACTAGGAAGAGCACGATAACTGATATGCTCAGTCCCAACATCTTCAGCTGTAGCAAAGTCGCTGTGAAATCAGAAGAGTACAGAAGCAGCAGAACGTGTATCCACCAAGCAACGGCTCGGAGAAAATCTTTTTGACGGATCGCCATAGAACAAATACGACAGATTCAATCAATCAGAACCCGGAAAACACGTGAAGGAGTTTTCTGAGGTATGATTGGTCTAATCTATAAGGCTTGATTTCAGGGGATGAATCTTTCGTGGTTAAGCAATTTACCTTCTTGGCTTTACTGGCGTATACAATGAAGACGGTTATGTAGACGGCCTGAAAAACAACCCCAATCCCATTGACGGTCGCGACCATTATCACGCCGGGCGACACGAGTGGCAAGCCGTACCACAGACATATCAAGGAGTTCAAGAGCGTGTATATGTAAGGCGATCCTGAGAACTGCTCGGTGGACTGATTCCGAACAATCCTTCGGAATGTCGGTCTGCAAGTACATCGAAACCCATTTGCAGTGAATCAAAATTATCGGAATCGTATGCTTAACTGGAGTGCGTATGGTAACAACTTACATTGGGGACATGAACAGTACGAGGGCGAAGACATTTCCTGCAATTCAGGCAGAAATTAGAGACGACGAATTCGCATTCACATCAGTGTCAATCAAAATGGCGTCTCAGAGGGGGGAGGGATTGTTCTGAGTACAAATCATCCAGTTGCAGATACACGGAATGCCCATAAGTCAGCAGAAAGCAAATTATTTTCCAATTCAAACTATTTAAAACAAGTAGGAACCTGAGATTTCTCTACTGTTCATCCTGGAATCAGATTGAACCAATCGATCTAAATGAGGATGACCTCCTGGAACTCTCTGTGATCGCATTTGCATTGATCAATTCGGGAAGAGGAACAATCTAAGCCAAAACCTCTTTACAATTCAATTTTACACGAGGCGTTTTCGTGAAATCATTTCAGTTCTATCAGTGTTGGCCAACTCATTACTAGTAAGTACCAAAACAAGTTTTATGGAGTAATAGATGAAGGGAAACCTCATGCATATGTACCTGCAATTCCTGCTGCAGCACTGCATATGGAATTTGCGGGGAGACACGAATTGGGCAGCATCTACGCAAATATCTCTCTCTCTCTCTCTCTCTCTCTCTCTTGTACGTTTGCACATAAATTGCAAAAGGAAAAGCATTTATATACAAAGTTCGTATGCTTCCTCAGGCAACGAGAGTCACAATAATGATTCTTGGATATTTGTGGGCACTTGTTATTATGGCTGCAGATGTGCAATCACTCCGCGTGGACGTGGGGCAACCGTTCCATGACATATACACCACAAATTAGAAGCTGCTACCATAAAAAAACCATCTTCATCTTGAATTATAAACGTTTGACAATTCTTTTTCTCATGTGTGTCTCTTTTGGTTAATCGGTAATAACTTACTATTGCATTAAGGAACGAGCGATGCTCAGTATTGCAAGACCAATTGACAAAATTGATTTATTAAATGATATGATAGACAATAATGGTGTTTTGAATAAGTGGGTTACAAATTCAACAACCAAGAGGAGGCGGACACATTACCAAGAAATCTGTTTGGTATAATCATGGCTGACTAATACCGTGACATATTGTCTTATTGTAATGTGAAGCATTGGACTTATACGTTTGGTAATACATATTCCAAAATTGCAAAAACCTTAAAGTTTATTAAGGTAGCTTCTTAAGAACGGTTGATAAATTGTCGTAGTTTGGGCAAACACCTAATACAAATTGCAAAACCCATTTCCTTGGTCGAAGCTATTGTGGGGTGATTGTACCGAATAACATTTTAGTAGACTATTCTTAAAATAATTAGATCTTACTGAAATGCGCCATTGCTTCTGTGGAAAATTTTGTCATTGGGAGAAATTTGGTGAAAACCATGGAGGAGATACTTCAAATTTGAGCCCAATTTGGATAGGCACAAAGCTCAAGGGCAGGTCACCCACCACAAAACCATGTCGGGTAGGACCCCCTTGCAAAAGCGGTGGGATTCAATTCCACATCAATTAGCCATTAATTTCACGTGCTTCTCCGACAATGGCTTCTCAACCACTCGAATAATTGTGTCCCCATGCAATGGATATTCTTGGCTATTGACGTCCGATGCGACGACGTAGCACGTCGAAGATGGAGAAGAAGAAGACAGACGTGGGGGCAACGTCTTCGTTTGAGTCACATCAGCAAACATTTTCAATATATTATTTATCACACGCACGTATAGAGTAAATGACAGAAATGGACAAGGAATTTTTTTTAATATGTAATGTGGTCTTCAAACTTTTGAATTATTTAATGTACTATATAAAATTTTAATATAAGATTAATTTAGTCCCTAGATTATATAAAATGTTCAATAGTGTCTCTAAATTTAAATTAATGAAAATATAGCATTAAATATTTTCACATAATTCATAGAATAAATTGAACATATGTCAAAAATTCGTAGATCATATTGTATATTAAACAAAAGTTAGGGACCAAATTGAACAAATTAAAGTTTCGGGGGACCGTATTGCATATTAGGCCAAAGTTAATAGACTATTTGTGTAATTATTTTGTATAAATATATGGGAATATAATTATTTTGCCAATAAAATGAATGAATGTTGAACTTTGCATTCTATGTATATAATAACTATATCCATCTTATAATTAGTACAATGATTTCGATAATTATATTCGTTTTGTTCAAATTTCAAAGTATAAGTTTTCTTTTTGAATCTATTTGTATAAAAGAATGTCTTATTATAATCACATATGTATCAATCCCTTATGAGAATTGGACTTGAAAATTTGACGTCCATTCTGCAGACGTTGTTTTTTGGATCATTTTTTTTTGATCGAAAGATTCCTCATTTCATTTCAAGTAGTAAAATTAAAGGAACAACCCAAATAGGCTTCTGAACAAAGAACATCCAAAAACTCTCCTTCCCTGGTTCTAAGTCTAGGTCCATTCATGGTATCAGAGCCATGGTTTCATTTTTAATGTTATCCATTCCATGTGCTTGATAGGTGAATCCAGTGCTGAGAAGATTATTTCACATTATGTCTACAGAACCAAAAATCCTCGAAGCACCCGTTTCTCTTGCTCCTTCTCCTTCATCTTCAGCCCTTCCAGAATTTCGTGTTTTCAATGCTTCTAAGATAGATTATCTTTATGAAGTCTCTCTTAGTGATGAAACCAAGATTTCTGAAACCCAACTTTCTCTCATGAATTCTTACTCCACTTTTGCCAAACCCAACTCATCATTTTCACCTATCCGCTCCATCCACCAACTTATTCACCAAACTCCAAATCAAGTAAAGGAGTACGTCCAGTCCTCAAAATTCGATCAGCATCCCAGTCTTGCTACTGAAAAAGAGTACTTTGTTACTCTTCAAATCCCTCCAGAATTCCCTAGACAATGGGTTCAATAGGGATATACTCATGTCCATTATGGCGCTGTTCGTCTTGCTCTTACCTTTCATGGTCGTAAAGGTTTGCCAGTTGTTGCAAGAATAGCGTTGTTGGATACCAGGTTCTTACAATACCAGCATGCTTGCATCGGTATTGTCCAAACTACTTTGAATGCTGGAACAATCTTTGTGATTCTGTATCCAAACTTCAACATCGCTCCTTCAGACCCCCAACTACTCTCTTTTCTAAAAGTTCAAGCCCAGCTCACTGGAGCTCCTCAAACTGCTGACTCTGTAGCTACAACCCTACATTACCAGATGGTTTATCGGGTGCAAAATCATACTTTTGATCTAAACTTCAACAATGGTAACGAAGATGCCTTGTTTATCTCCATGCAGAATGATCAGGCATCCTGCATCCATGTTCCCAGACAAATCCCAAAGGATACGTTGGCCAAGCTCCTTCTAGAGACTTGGATTACTAACTACGAAAAGCTACACCAGCATAACAAGCCTTTCCAGTCCACGGACTCTGAGTTCGTCCGGAAAAAAGATGGAATTGTTTCTATCAAATTTGGCAAGGAAAAGGAAGAAAGTCCTTCTATCTTCCAAACCCTCTTCATGATTGAACCATGTGTTCCTCAATCAATTTCCGAGCCAGATCCAAAAAAGCTTGTTCGACACTTCAATAGTGATGGACATCCTGTCCATTAATACAAAGACAATTATGGCCATTGTTTCTAGGATCCTTTCTGCCAATGTTCCTATTGTACAAATTCCCCTGACGAGGTAGATCCTTTGCAAAACCTCCACCTTGAAGGAAAAGGCCAAAGGATAAGGTGTACCAAAGGTACTTAAACGGAGATCCCTCCGTTGATACTCTTGGTGAGTGTGATAAATACTAGTTCATGGTTTCTTATGTACCACCTCCACCACCAGAGTACAATTCTACATCCCAAGTTTCACTAGATCCACCAAGATCACCTCCACCATCTCCTCCTCTGAAAAAGCAAGCTCTCTCCCCATTTTATAAGCCAATCCTAAAATGGGCTAAGAAACATTCTTACCCACTTGAAGCCCCAACAGAAACACCACCCACTTCTTCCATTGTTATGTTCCATGATACTGACTTTCCCCTTCTTGTCAGAGAAAGTTCTAAACTCTCGTTTCCCGCTTCAGAGGAATTCATTGATCCATAAGGCAGATATCGCCATGTTCCTAAGATAGCTGCCCCCACTAATGTGGATGAGCATGGAAGACATTTAAAAGAACTCGCACTCGAAGCTGTTCTAAATTGGCAATCAGAGACTCTGTTAGCACAAAACAATGCCTTCAAGGCAATTGATTCCAAGATTGGAAATGTGCAACAAGACCTCCGAAAGTATAATGAGACCACTAAGAAAATGGTTTCTAAATTCCAGAAGAGGCTAAGGGCGCGCATGATAAAATTTCTGTTTTTCAATTTCTCTGTTTCTCTATTCCTTGGAACAGGTTTGGAACAGAAATCTGTTTGGTAACGCAAATTGATTTCTCTATTTCTAAAATAGATTTCTATTCCGTAAATAGAGAAATTGAAGAAATCGAAGCTAAAATTTTTAACTTCTCGTTTCGAAATAGAAATCGAAACCGAAATCAAACAATATAAAAGAACTTTGTGTTTTCTTGCTAACTTAATTCACTCATAACCACAACTTCATAAATTATTGCTAAGTTTCTTTTTCTTATTTTGCTCGTGTTTCTTTTTGCATTTTTTTCAATTTTTTTTATAATTTCCTTTTAGGATGAAAGGCAATTGAATGGGTCCCCGATTTTCAAAAACGACCAAAGTTCTTAAATGCTTACTTAAAAACAATGGGGCTCTTTCTTCCTAAAAAAGGCATGGGCATGGCTAGTTGAAGAAAAAGTTCTTACATAATAGATGAATAAAAAGCATGCCTAGAAATTTAACCTTATTTTTTTACGGATTCAAAATTCTTGCAAAATCAAAATAATTAGATTGTTACACAATCTTGAATTTTAATTCGAAGGCAAGAGATTCAAGAGAATCTCTCTTTGCTATGCAAGGGCCATTAAAGGTTATTGAGCAACAATAAAGAAATTAGGGATGAGCAACTGGACTGATTCAATTCGAGAATCAAAATAAACCGACCTTCCCTCGATTGGTTCCTAACCATAAACATTACTTTAAGGTCTTTTTATTTTGTTGATAATCTTGTATAATACTAGTTTTTTATAAAATGACAAGGCTGTATAGGCACCATTAATGGCACCCATATTCATGCTTCCGCAGTACTTGTTTGAACATACGCAGGATGAGCTTGTAAACGATACATTGACCGAGGAGGAAAACCAAATAAATACGCTTAGGAAAACAATTGCTAATAAAATGGCAAGGGATAATAATATGCCATATATTCCATGAAATTGTATTTTTCAACTTTTGTAATGTATTAGTATTATTTCGACTATTATTTTGTATTTGAGGATTTCTCATGTTGTTTTAGTATTGTTTCGACTATTATTTTGTATTTGAGGATTTCCTATATTGTTATCTAATCAATTTCTATTCCTAGAAATAAAAATTTTGTTCTGTTATCAAACGGATTTTTGTTTCAGAAATAAAAATTTTGAGTCGTTATCAAACGGGTTTCTTTGCTCAGAAACTTGTCCGGGGAATAGAAATTAAGAAATTTTGTCATGCGCAACCTAAATGCCTTGGAATCAGGACAACATCTAGGGTATCATCATCTAGAGAGCCCAAAGCTAGAGATAAAAAAACTCAAAAGGTAAATTCAACTCCTTGAAGAAGGAAGGTTAAGACCTTTCGATCCCTTTGCAACTCTTGTCAGAACTAGGTATTTGCCTCCACCACCCCAGACGTCTATTTTTGCTGCCATCCCAGTATATTCTTTCAAAAAAGAACCAAATATAGCATAATTACGAGATTGTATCAAAAGGTTGCAGAAAGACAAAGGAAAATAAAAGATGCCTACATAATCAAGTTCGGTTGTTATAAGAGAAAAGCCAGATCAAATGATGTTATCCAATCCATTATAATATTTTCTAAAGGATTTAGGTATTCAGGAACCTGACCTTGTTATCCAACATCCTAATCCTGCCATTCTAGAAAAACAGATTCTGTTCCAGCTGAACAAACTTCTCCTAGCATCTTTGATACTGAATCAGATTCAGTATCCCTTTCGTCCTCTTCATTCTTCTCGATTCCTACTATTGATTCCCTCCCTATTGAGCCAATCACTTCATCAATTTTCATGGCTGATCCTCCAGATCATGAGATGGAATCAAACTATTCTAAGCCAGAAAATATTCAGATAGACAATCTCGTAAGGCATGTATCCATGGCATCAAAACAGTTTTTCACCATCGATGATATTCCTTATCACAAATGGCCAGAAAGACTTAAAGAATTTCATATTTGGTTGAACACTCAGTCCATCACCAACCATGATATAAATGATGTCCTTTACAACTTTGTTACGAGCTTCTCAAGAAGCCTCAAGCTTTGGTGGAAATCAGTTTCAGAACAAGATCAAATTCATTTTTCTGATGTCACCTGATTTCAGTCATGCCATCACTATCTTATATCATGTCTTTGTGGGAAAACCCACTGACCTCATAGAAATGAAAAGAAGAGAATTTTTCGAAAGAAAATGTTGCTCTCTCCAGAAGAAATATCTTGATAAGCATTATCGAATAATGCTTCAGCTTTTTTATCAGATTGGAGCTGATCCAAATCTGAAACATGTTCTCTTGACTTCCATCCCTAAAGAGTTATCCCAGATGGTTGAAAGATCTTTCTTTGGAAGACAAAGGTGAATATAAGATATTCCCTTGGGAGAAATATAGCAAGAAATCCATCTATGCCTTGAAGAATTGTGCTTAATGCGCCAGATGGTTCGTACCTACATCACAGATGACAGAAGTCTCGAGATAGCCTACTATCGCCAGAAGTTAAAAATCAAATGTTCAAAACAAGACTGTGATGGTACTTGTGGAAAGTATTCTTGAAAGAAGAAACACTTCAAGAATTTCTGGATGAAGAAGTCCAAACATGGCCCCAAGAACTTTCGGAAAAAGAAGAAATGACGATACCTACGCAAAAGAAAGGATCACACAGGCCATAAGAAATCAAACCGTTGCTTCATCTGCAATCAAAATGGACATTTTGCCAAAAATTGTCCACAAGCGAGAAAATGTCAAAACCGTCTAATTCATCACATTGAGAATGAAACAGGTTTTTTTTTTGAAAATGATGATATTGAATCCTTATTCTTTGCTGATAAAAACTCTCTGAACAAACTCTTTGTGTCATTCCCTCTTACCAAAATCCAGTGAAACTGAGTCAGACTCAGAGTCTGAAGATATTTTTCACATATCCCCCACATCTTCGAAACCAAATCTTGACATATTTTCAAGCCAAACTCACTGTCCCCATTTCCTTGTAAAAATCCTCACCTTGAAGTTTGCCAAACCTATCACTGTTATTGCTCTCGTTGATACCGAAGCAAGTTGTTCCATTCTAGATACTAAAGTTTTACCTGAAGAATATTGGACTCCCTATGTCCGATATTTCAACTCCGCCTCTGGAGATACTTTCTCCATAAATGTCAGGACCACTCATGTAACTGTCTAATTCTTTCCCCAGTGTTCCATAACCACAAAGATTTTTGGATCCAGTCTCCCCAATAGAGACCTGATAATTGGGTGGGATATCATGATTCAAATCTCTTAGCTCCGTATCATTCCTAGAAAAGGTCTTAGGTATAAAGATTAATACTTTGAGTTCGTCAATATTCAGAGACTCTTTTCCATTCAAATGAGTTTATTAGATCAAATCATGCAAAAGTTGTTAGAATCTTGTTCGGAATCCCATTCAGAATTTGCTCAAAAGTGTTCCCATCCTTTATGGGAAAATCCCGAGTTTTTTGTTCGCCTTCCTTTGAAGAAGAATGAAGATATAAACCCAACCAAGGCGAGCCATATGGGAATGAAGCCAGAGCATCTAGCTTTAGCCCAAAGGGAATGCTCAGAACTATTGCAACAAGGTCTTATTGAAATCTCCAACTCTCAATAGGCTTGTGAAGCCTTTTATGTCAATAAGCGTGCTGAGCAAAACATGGGAAAAATGAGATTGGTGATCAACTATCAACCTCTCAACCTTTTTCTCCAAGATGATAAATTCCATTTACCTTCCAGAGATTCTCTCTTTACTGGTCTAATCAAGGCCCACATCTATTCCAAATTCGACCTCAAAGCCGGATTTTGGCAATTGGGCATCCATTCTAAAGACATATCCAAAACAGGATTATGTATTCTGAACCAGCATTTCCAGTGGAAAGTTCTTCCTTTTGGCCTAAAGGTAGCACCATCCCTTCAAAAGGCTATGTGTCGCATTTTCCAACCAATCCTGTCAAGTGCAGTCGTATACATTGATGATATACTGCTCTACAGTCTTGACGAGCAGTCACACTGTCAACTCATTGAGCAGTTCACAGAGATCGTGAAGAAGCATGGCATTATGCTCTCTCAAAGAAAGATGAATATTGCTCAGACAGAAATTGAATTTCTTGGTATGCACCTCAACAAGGGTACATATTATCCAAGGCCACATATTGCTCAAGAGTTATTGAAGTTTCCTGAAGATAACTTCACCACAAAATAAGTCCAGCAATTTCTTAGGATAATCAATTATCTTATAAATTTTGTCCCAAACATTGCAAAACTCCCGATTCCTTTGCAATCTATGCTAAAGAAGAATCCCCTACCTTTGGGAAAATTCCAGACTAAAGTAGTCACTGAGCTTAAGGAGATTATGCAGAATCTCCCACCATTGCAAATACCATCAACAAGGAAAGAATTTTTCAAATTGACGCTAGTGATGAATATTGGGCAGCCATCCCGTTCGAAGAAATTGATGGTAAGATACACCTTTGTGCTCACAAAAGTGGAAAGTTTTCTCAAGTTAAAATGCATTACCATTCCACTTTCAAAGAAATCTTAGCAGTAAAAAATGGAATAAAAAAGTTTGAGTTTCATCTCATCGGCCATCACTTCCTAGTAGAATTAGACATGGCATATTTCCCTCAAATGACCAAGTTTAAACAAAAACAGATTCCAAATTTCCATCTGCTTTGATGGGCTTAATGGTTTTCAAAATACTATTTTGAAACCAAACATATTCCTGGAAAGAAGAATGTGCTTGCTGACTTTTTGTCAAGACCAAAAGCACCAGCTGAAATCAACATGTACATCAAGAAGCCTGCTTTTCATATGCTCAATCATGGTGTGAAATACAAGATTGAGAAAATCAAAGATTTGCCAAGTTGGAAATATCCCCAGGAGATTATTCAGCAAATCCAGAATGACAACCTTGCTGAGAACTTGTAGAACCTTATGTGGCAATGCCATACAGATCTATTCAGATTCAATGGAGGTTCGATTCTTTATCATTTTGGATAAATTCGGATTATCAATTCATACATCCTCTCATCTAGAAAGAAGATGATTTCCCGAACCAACTCAAGACGTTATTATGGTATTTAACCAATAGGAACCACATCCTATAAACCTCACTTGGACAGTCGAGAGGCTCGGATTCACAAATCTTATCCAGAATCTGTTAGATCTTGTGAATACCGGTATCGAGAACTCTAGAGAATCCTGTGCCAGGAAAACAAAACCATTCCTCAAGATGTCTGGAATTACAATGTATCTGCTGCATGGGACGTTTATGACTTAGCACCAGAAGCCAAGGAAGCACTAAGACAATGCAGACAAGCTAAATCATCCCAAGATCATGAAATGATAGGTGCATATGACATTGTCCAATCCACTCAAGACCCCTATGCACGCTTTGGAGGTCCCCTTTCCCAGGATCCCTACGATCTAGGACCTTCGTCCTCATCTCCAAGCATGAACACCTCTTTTTATGCACAGCCAACCAATTGGCCTCAGCCAAGCATCCCTGCCAACATTGCAGTACGTGACAATATAGATTGGGCTCGAGAAGAAGTATCTCACTAGGCTCACGAAGAAACATCCTCATCAAGACAGCTCAACCAAATTCTCTCACCATAAGACCTTGAAGCACTTGAGCAAAAATACGATGAACATTGCCTAGCAACAGTACACAGCTCGAATGACTCTGACTATGACTACAATGCCCGTGACGAATGAGACCGTTGAGTCCGTACATTTTCACTGTAGCAAGTCACTGTTTACTTTTATTGTAGCATTAGGCTAGGGAAAGATACAGTTACTATTCATAATATGTGAATAATTCCCTCCCGGAAGTTCCCGATGCCTTTGTTTGTATCTGGACCCATAAGCTTGGTCCTTGTGCGTGTCTTTGTGACCTCTTATTGTCTATAAAAGGCGAAAATGGTGTATTGTGTTGGGCATAGTCCCTTGAAGTAAAGTGAGTGTTTTATGAAAACTTCTCTATGGCTTTCTAAACTCCTCATCTTCTCCAGCTTGGTAGGATCCTCCAAGAAATGCAGCCTGGGTAGGTTAGAAACGTTTCCATCCTAGCATCTCTGAGTGTCTCTAGGCTCCGAACTACAGGGCTGAGTGGTTTTCTGCTAAAAGGCTATCCCTGAAGGGCTTGAATGGGAGTTGTTCGCCCACTGTGGGATGCATACCTACATGAAATTTACTCTCCTTCCCTAGTTCTAAGTCTAGGTCCATTCATGATTGAGGGGGACGAGAGACCCAATTTTGAGGTAGAGATTGGTGGAGTTGGGCTTTTGCAACCCAATCCACGGTTTTATTTAATTCTCTCGGTTCATGGGTCAATTTTAATCCGAGATTAGAATTGAGCGCAACCCGACCCGTCTGGACTATGTGGTTGACTTCCTAAGGGGGAGGATCTATTCTCAAAATTGTCTAAACTGCTGTGGAGCAGTCAGACTCAACAGCTACCCCACGTGACCCTTCTTTCTTCCTCCACTTTCCTGCCATTTCCAAACCTTCACATATAGCTAGGATTTCAACATGCAAGGGCGATTGCGCTTTAACCAAGTGAGCAAAACCATCGAGTAGCATGCCATTCTCGTCCCTGCATACCCCTGCTACAAATCCATCGTTAGTCCTTGGTGTGAAGGCTCCGTCGATGTTAATTTTCACCCATCCCGGGTCCGGCGGTCTCCATCTTGTAGGTTCTTGCGTTACTTTTTTTGGTATTTTGTTGCTGTGATGAAGCTTGATCTATTAATTTTTGTTGTGATGTGAGCAGATCAGCCACTACGCCCTACAGATCTAGCTTTCTTGCTCGGAAAACTACTGCGTTCCTCTGTTTCCAGATGAGCCAGAGAGCTTTGACTACTATTTCGGGTTGGGGAGCGTGAGACAAGTGGCTTTTATACTCCATAAACCAACGATCTATACTCCTTAATCCCGTGCTTTGTATTTGAATATGGAGAAGGCGATTTGACCATATTTCACGGGTCCAGGGGCAAAGTAAGAACAAATGTTCTGCTGATTCGGGGGATGCTTTGCATAGGGGACACCACGGCTTCTTTAAGACTTTTCTTTTAGCTAGATTCTCTTTAGTAAGGAGGTCATTTTAACATAAGTTCCACATAAACACTCTGACTTTGGGGGGGGGTGCGTAGACTCCATTTTGCTCCATAGTTCTTTGGGTTTTTTTATATGAAGATGAGGGTGATGTGTGGGCCAAGTGGTCTTCTAAAATTCTGAGTTGATAATACCCACGTTTTATTGAGTAATTGCCTGATTTGGTCGCCATCCAAATATATTTATCTGCCCTTTTGTTGGATGGTAAGGGGATGGTCAAAATTTCGCTTACAATTTTGTCTTCGAACAAGTTTTGAAGGCATTCTTCCTTCCATGTTGAACAATTTGTATCTATGAGCTCAGCTACTATCAAGGGATCATCTCAATTAGCTGGGCCAAGGATGGTGCCTCGCTTTAACCATCTGTCTTCACATATTTTAATTGATGCTTCGTTACCTACTGCCCATAGTGCTGAGCCTAAAATAACATTTCTACCACTTAGTAGACTTTGCCATCCCCATGATGATCAATGGCCTATCTTGGCATGATAGAAATCTGTAGAAGGGAAATAGAGTCCTTTGAATAGTTAACTCCATAAAGACGAGGGGTTTTCTATCAATCGCCAAGCTTGTCTTCCTAGCATTGCCTTATTGAATGTGATTAGATCTCTAAAACCCATTCCTCATTGGTCCTTCCTCATCTTCAACACATTCCAATTTTTCCATTGAATTCCAACCTTAAATTCAGTGTTCTTCCACCAAAAGGAAGTAATTTTTTTCTCTATACCTTTACAGATGGAGACTGGAATCTTAAAGATGGACATCGTGTATTGGGGTAATGCTTGGATGACTGCTTTCACAAGAACTTCTTTCCCAGCTTTGGACATCAACTTTTCCTTCCATCCTTTTAGCTTCATATTCACTCTAGCCAATATCCAAGCAAACATTTGTTTTTTTAGATGTTCCTCAATCCGACGGAATGCCTAGATATTTCCCCGTTTTATCAATTTTCGGTACTCTCAATTCCCATGTCATGTTTCTCCTTAAAGTTTGAGGACAACCCAAACTAAAAAATATCTCAAACTTGTTCAAATTGATTGCTTGACCAGTAGCCATGCAGTATTGGTTAAGAACATCAGCCAAATTTTGGCATTCCTTTACCTTTCTATCCAAAAAGAATATCGAGTCATCCGCAAGTAAGAGATGAGATAGAGTTGAGCAATTGATGTTTAGTTTTATGCCTTTCACTCTCCCTTCCCCAATTGCTTTTTTCATAAGAAGAGATAAAACATTTGTTACTAGTATGAAGAGATAAGGGGAAAGGGGATCACATTGATGAAGTCCCCTAGATGGCTGAAAATAAGGTAACGATTCTCCGTTAAACTTGATACTAAAAGAGACTGAAGTCACACAATGCATAATCCATGAGACCCACTTCTGACAAAACCCCATCTTCAACATACAAGCCTTCAAAAAGTCCCATTCAATTATGTCATATGCCTTCTTCATATCAAGCTTAAACGCAGCTTGAAATTTCTTATTTCTTATCCTTATTCTTAGCTTGTGAAGCACCTCCTGAACAATAAGAATGTTGTTCTGGATTTGTCGCCCTTTAACAAACACACTCTATTCCATTTTGATCAATTCTGGAAGAAGGGGCTTTAAGTGATTTGCTAAAACTTTAAAGATGATTTTATAAGTAAAATTGCACAGGCTAATTGATCTATACTGATCAAGCGTTTTCCGGGTTTGGGACCTTTGGAATGAGGACAATTTGGGTTCTATTAAAGTTTGGGTTGAATTGATTTGTCTCCATAAAATCCCCTACCAACCTCAATAGATCCTCCTTGATGTCTATCCAATGATGGCGGAAAAATTGACCATTTAAACCATTCGGCTCTAGAGCCTTGATGGCTCCTAATTGAAAGATAGCATCCTTTACCTCCTGTAGTGTAACTTTTTCTATCAATGCTTCATTCATCTCCTCTTGGACTAGTGTTGGGCATTGGTCAATCATTGGGTAGAAGTTACGGGGACCAATGTGTTGTATAAATCAGAGAAGAATTGAATTATCACATCTTTGAATTTCCTAGTGTCTCTACACCACTCGCCATTTGGCAGCTGGAGCATGGAGATTTTATTTCTTTGTCAACATTGTATTATTGTGGCATGAAAGTATTTTGTGTTTCTATCGCGCCACTTCAACCACATGATCCTCGAACGCATTCCCCAATACATCTCTTCTCATTTCCACAGTTGTTCAATTTCTCATTTGATGCTTTGGACTCTTCCCCTTTCGTTATCAGCCTCTTGATTTTTGTGATGGATACTAATTCAGCTTTGAGACTTTTGCACTGGATGCTGCCAAAGCCGATTTAATGATGCCCTCATATTCTGTCTTCCGCCTAGAAAGCTTCGTATTTGAATTCCTTTCTTCGTCTCACCCTTTCAGCTGATAACGACACCAACATGGGGCTGTGATCATATCCTACTGCATGAAAAACGAAAGCTTCAGCCTCAGGGTAAGAAACCCTTCATTCCATGTTGCATGATGTCCAATCAAGTCGTTCTTTGATGTAATCCTCTCATTCCCGATTGTTTGACCATGTAAATGCACAACATTTTCCCTTTGAATCCATCAATGAACAATCATTTAAAACTTCTCGGAATGCCATCATCCGGTAATGTTTTGCCATTCTTTTTCTAACTTTCTCCCAATGGTAGAGAACTTCATTAAAGTCACCTACACACATCCAAGGAAGAGAGTTGCAAGACTTGATGTGTCTTAATTCATCCCATAACCTCATTCTCTTCTAAAAAGTATGTGGGGGCATGGATTAGTGTAAGTCTCATAATTGTTTTGTTTGCCTCCCATCTGCAGGTAGCATTAATAAAATCAGTAGCAAAAGAATCGATTGTTAATGTTTAATGTTATGTCTTCATTCCATATTAGTGCAAGCCTCTCAGTAATACCTTCTAGATTCACAACAAAAATAAATTGGTAATTTAACATTTTCTTTATCCTTTGCACCATTGGTTCCCTATTTTTTGTTTCCATCAAGAAGACTACATTGGGCCTTTCACGAGCCACTGTGGCTCTAAGTTCTCGAATGTCAGGGGATTGCCTAACCCCAGACAATTCCAACTTAAGATTTTCATTGGTACCCCGGTGGCTTATTAGGGTTAACCACCAAAGCCCATTAACCCTCTCATTTCACCACTTGGACATGGGTTTCTAACAGCTAAGTTTCATCAATTAATAACTGCATATCCTTTTCTAGAGCATAAGGGCTGAATCTCTTTTGCTTTTTAGCACTTAGTTTAACCATTTTCCTTCTTTCTAGGTTGTTTATGTAGATTTTCTTCCTATGTGGATAGAGGAGCTTTCCCCTTATCAGGCCATGTTAGTAGCAAGAAAGGAGGATTAACACTTGCCTTATTGCCACCTGAACTCTCGTTGTCCATTTCCTTTCTCTTCTCAACTCTGTTTGAATGACTAGGTTAGGGGTATGCTAGTGGGATGATCTCCATTTGGTTCGAGAGGTTTTGAGTTTTAGGTATGACTTCCTTTGTTGCCTTGTCCTCCCATTTATCTTCATAAAATAGCTTCCAAATAAGACTAAACTCCCTAGCTTCTACTTTCAGCCAGAATCCAAACCTTAGGTGCTCCATTTTGTCTTCATCAACCGGAATTTTAGTGCAGTGGATAGTAAAATGACCCAGTTTGCCACATGCATAGTAGAAATGGGGGTAATCTCTTATATTTGTACTCTACCCAATTTTTTTTTCCAACACGTTTGATTTACACTCCCCTGTTTCAAAGGCGCATACAAATCGAGCTCCACTTTCACTCTCTCCGATGCAAAAGCCACAAAGCCTTTTGTTTTTGTTTTGATTTCAATAACATTTCCTAACTCCATGGCTATTTTTCTTACAGCTCTTTCATTATGCCATTCAACAGGATAAGCCATAGATACGCACCCAGAAAACTCCTCTCTTGAAATCATAGCAACGAAAAGGTGTGTTAGGTTCCCATGGTTTCAACAAGACAATGTGGTTGGCAAAAGACCAAGGACCCCCATCCAGCACTCGTTTAATATCCATAGCAGATTTGAAAGCAAATAAGAAGTGACCTTGTTCCAATAGAGTGATACTGACATTATCTATTTTCCATGCATTTTTCATTGTACTTTGGAAATCTTAGAAATTAATAGAGGGGCTTGTGAATAGCTTACCGATCAACATCAGCTTACAATCCTTTTCTTGTGCAGTGGCATCCATTTCTTCTAGATCAATAATGTCATTTTCTGACCACATATCTCCTAATTTCTTGCATAGCAACTCCAGTTGGGGATCGGCTTTTCTATTCTCCATTTCTAAACTTCAATTTTCAGTTAGGCGAATCAACAAACAGGTGGAAGATTCAGCTACAAATAGCTAGTAGAACCAGCCTAGAACAATGCTCAAGATTGAAGATCCTTACGCGTTGCTTCTATACCCAAAGACTTAGCGACAAGATTAAGATACAAAGGACTACAAAGATTCGAAGACTACTTGGTACTCAGCGGCAAAATGAGAGAAGATAAGATGAAAGGAGACTATGGGGATTCCGAGCGGGTAGGGTAAGGCAGGTTGAAGATGTGGGAGCTTGGTAATGGAATGGTAGTTGTGTAGATTCCTTCCATCGTAGAGATAGTTGTTTAGTTCTGAAAGTGGAAAGGGGTTTTGTTGAGGAAGGTGATTTTAGGGTTTAAAGAGTGAGCGTGCTAAGAGGGATATGTAAGGAGTGGAGATTTGGGGATGGTGAGGAGGTTATCTAGGGTTTTTGGAGAAGAAGATAATAGGTATTGAAGAGTGGGAAGACATAGCTACACCAAAGGTAGAGAAGCTCTCCATGCAAGAGAGAAGGGGCATCATCATGACTAGTCTTTTCGGATCATGTTACAAACTATCCTTTTGGGTTACTGTTGTCGGCTTCGGTGCTGCAATTGGACGACAATAAATTGTGAAATTTTTAAATATGGTTTTGATTATATTGTGAGCTTGGTTTTATGTTGACATCGATATTTTTATGGTCTTTATGAAATGATTCTCAATTTTATATTGAGAGAGGACATGATATCGTTTTTTTTTGCTAAACCAAAATCTTCCATTGCATCAAAATAGTTCAAATATTACAAGGAAAAACTAAAGCTTACATTGAGATGATAAATTCAAGAAGATTCTGCCAACATTAAATTTTTAACTCTAGAAGGAAAATCATTAAGAAGGAAAGAAGATGTAGTTCTTAATTGATGAAAATACCTATTTTGCAAGCTCATGAGTAACTTCATGAAAAACCCATTTTCAAGCTCACGAGTAACTTCATTATAAGTTCTATCGGTCCATTTCAAACTGCCTTTGGAATTGGCGCTTCTATTAGGAAGAGTTTTTTTTATTCAGAAATAAGTAGTAAACTTGGAATAGAAAAGAATAGAAAGAGCAACAATTTCTTTTTGTATTTATTCATTTTTATTTTTGCCGACGGATCGCCGCGAGACAAAATGCTACTTCTAGAAATTGTTCAGGGAACAAGAATGAAATACATCAAGGGTAAAGGCCGTTTTGTTGAATAGTAGTAATTAAAGGACACGATATTTTGTTATGATGGAAAAAAACAAAAGCAACCCTGTGAAAGGAAAAATTCACATTCTATGACATAATTTGTATTTATTTACATCAAAATGTCGCAATCCTTTGTAGAATATTCACAACCAAAGACATTTGACTTTTGGTCACCGTGAAATCACTTAAGCTTTCTATAATATCTTAAAATAAACAGAAATATGTTTTACAACATTTTACCCCTTGAATTTCATGAAAAGGCTTGAGTTTTTCAGAACATCGTAAAACTTGATATTTATTTGTAATTCTTTTCTTTTTCGAATTTTAAACGTTACACGATGATCAACAAGTTAATAATAGATGCAACAAAATAGGTTTTTTTTTTGATCAAATTTCACGATATTAATATACTCCGTTTCGCGTAATCATTCGCAAAAGAATATTAAAATAAAAAATCAAGCCAAAAAAAAAAACATATTACGAAGGGGGAAAAAGAAAGGATTGCCATAGAATTTCGGAAAAATCCCCATTTTACCATCCGCCCGCCAAAAGCTCAGGAATTTTCCCGCCTTCCTTTCTTCTTCCCCGTCGCGGCGCCCTGAACTGGCCATGGAATAGAGCATTCTCTCTCTCTCTCTCTCTCAAGAAGAGAGAGAAGCTGAGGAGAGAAACAGAGAGATGGGGATACAGGGTCTTTTGCCGCTGCTGAAGTCGATCATGACGCCGATCCACGCGAAGGAGCTGGAGGGCTGCGCCGTCGCTGTCGACGTCGACACCTACTCCTGGCTCCACAAAGGCGCCCTCTCCTGCAGCAAGGAGCTCTGCAACGGCGTGCCCACCACCAGGTCGGTCTCTCGCGTTTCCTCCCACGAGTTTCTTGCTCGTAATCGGAAATTGGGCAGTTGGGTTTTCGTTTTCTCGGTCTGATGTACGCTGCGTCGCACGAAAGCAAGGAGCTTTGAGTCCTGCTCAATCTGTTTGGAGTTCGCCCTGGAAAAAAGAACCTCTTTTGGCTAGGTGGGTTCTTGTGAAATTTGAGGGGAGGGGGAAATGGAGGAAATTTGGTGCTGCCCATTTGATCCGAGTGATTGGTTTGATCGGTCTTAGCTGTTTGTAGCGAAGTGGTATGAGTTGGGTCTTCTCAAAATTCGATGGTGACTAGTCCCATCGGCTTTTTTCTGCCTGGTGAGTTTGATGGTCCGCGTCGATGAAGTTGGTAAAAGGTGTTGTCAGAAAGTGAAAGTTTTGAATACGAAATGAGAAGACTGCTAATTGGCGACTTTACTGTTGAGAGCAAGAATGTTCAGGGCATCAGGGAATCGGTTGCAAGAATTATGGTCGAGTTGGGAAGTGTTTGTATTAAGTAATGCTTACAATAAAGACATTAAGTGCAATAATGCCAAAATGGTTTTGTCGTTCTGTTATGAGATGTCTAATTTAGGTTCATTCATGCTTTTGTGGTGTTTAATTTTTCAGGCACATTGAATACTGCATGCACAGAGTGAATTTGCTCCGGCATTATGGGGTTAAACCAGTTCTTGTTTTTGATGGAGGTCTCTTGCCGATGAAGATTGAACAGGAGAACAAGCGTGCAAGGTATTTTCTTTTTTCAGCTCTGCAGTAGAATCTCTATCCTTTGAGCTCGAACCCAAGATATTCTATTATTTTTGGAATCTGTAGTGGGTTCATTTGTCTACTTATCTTATTGGTTTTAGTCAAATCACGAAACAATAAAGATTGTGCATCTTTCTCTATGTGCATGATAGGAGCCTTTTCCTCCCACAAGAGTTAGAGCTTGCCTAAAAGGAATTAAAGTTCTGCTGGTCTGGACATTCCTCTTCACTTTTTTAATGTGTCCTAAGTTCCTAAATGTCCAAAATGGAAGGGCTCAGTTGATTCTATGAGACTTCGTTATCTTAGGAAAGGTCCAGCCCTTTCAAAATTTTGCAATCATATGTAGAGTCACTAAAGAACTAAAACTACCTTGCTTATGTAGGTCCAGGAAGGAAAATCTCGCTCGTGCTATTGAGCATGAGTCAAATGGAAATCGTGCTGCTGCTTATGAGTGCTATCAGAAAGCAGTAGACATCACACCTTCCATGGCACATGAGCTAATCCAGGTATGCTTCCTGTCATGTATGTTGTTAAAGTAAATTGGGTCGCCATTACTGATGAAGTTATCTCTTCTTGATTGGCATGGAAGGTCTTAAAGCAGGAGAACATTTCTTATGTTGTTGCCCCTTATGAGGCGGATGCTCAAATGACTTTCTTGGCAGTTAGTAAACAGGTCGGTGCTGTAATTACAGAGGACTCGGATCTTATACCGTTTGGCTGTCCCAGAGTGAGTTATTCAGCGGCTGCTTCTAGCTATTGCTTCTCCGTTACAACACACATCCACTAAGCAAACCATAGCCTTTTTGACTGACGAGTGTTTTCTGTGATTGTGTAAATTTGATTTTCCAGATAATCTTCAAAATGGACAACTTCGGGCAAGGTGTTGAGTTCCAATACTCCAAGCTACAACAGAACAGGGAACTCAGTTTTGCTGGATTTACTAAGCAGATGGTTCTTGAGATGTGCATCTTGAGCGGTTGTGACTACTTGCAATCACTCCGCGGCATTGGTCTGAAAACAGCACATGCCCTCATTAAAAAGTTCAAAACATATGATAAGGTGAGTATACATTTGTTATATAGGTCACATAACTGTTCATCAGATAAGATTTTTTGTTTCTTTCTTTGTAACTGCACATTCATTGGATATAGGTAATTAAGCACTTGAAATATACCAGCTCGGTTCCTCCAACTTATGAACAATTATTCCGAAAGGCCATTTGGACTTTTCAGCATCAAAGGGTCTATGATCCAATTAGCAAAGCCATTGTACATCTAATGGATATATCAAATGTTGCTGATGATGAGCTCGAGTACTTAGGACCATATCCTTTTTATGGAATCAATCTGGATGTTGAAATTATTATATTAGCTTGTTAAGGATGCTCTGCAATTTGAACAAAACCTTAACTAGAAATACACCGATACCGCAACATGTGGCCAGAGGTATTGCAGAAGGTGATCTTGATCCAGTTACCAAAGTTCCATTTCAGGTATAATATTTATTCATTGTCTATCTTGGTTGTGCACTTTTTTTTTCCTCATCTTCAGATTTCTACTGAAGTGAATGAAACCACCGTTTTCCTTTACATTTAGGGAATGTAATCACCATTTTTGCCGTAAATACCATTGCCTAGATTCCGAATGCTAGCTGATTGAGGAAATATTATAATTTAGAAAGAAGTTCTGTGAGCAGATACAGCATTCAAAGTGATCTTCCAAAAGCTAACGAAAACTGAAGCTTGAATAAGAGATATTTGATAAGTTGGATAATTCAAGGAGACATCTTCCTAATGAAACATAGAACAATAGCAAGGATAGATAGAACATAAGATTTTCTGAACATCTTCTCAACCTTGCTGACTAGAAAGTAATCCATTGGTGTCATTTACTTCACTTTCTTTTTTCAGTTTATTCTTGAATGCTTATGGTTGTGTAACAAAAAGCATCGACAGTACAAACATTTGTTTTACTGTGGTAAAAGACCTTTCCTTAACATAGTTGACATGATCTTTTTGGCTGCAAGATTGTTATTAGAAAGACCCAAGAATCGCAGCTGAACTTCTTAGGAATTGAGAGGGTCTGATGTAACGGTGTAAAATTCAATGCATGAACTTCTGTTCACATAAAGGATAGCGACAATGAGAGCTTCCGGTTCTGGAACAATTCCATAGTAAAACTTTTAGAGAATGGTTTCTTGACACGAGATAGTAAGGTTTGGGTAGTCCTCTGCGATAACATGCACTCTCTTAATTCCACACACACTAGTATAAAGGTGACTATGGTGAAATACGAAAAGTACATGTTGACAGATTAAGCAAGGCACTTATTATTACTATGTTTTCAATTAAAGTGTTGAGTACCTGGTAGAATTATCTCACACCTAGATCAAGATAACTGCGTAGTATAGTTGATGGACATTTGCCCTGCATACTTCCATGTGTTGACGGATGCATTTAGAAATGGTTTTGACTTTTTATACCATAACTGAGATGATCAATGGTGCGTACTCAATAATGCTTGAATGAATCTGCATTTTCTGATTTTGACAGGGCAGGGATGTTAGTGCCATTGTGATTGACAAAACACATTATACGAAACTTTTCAAGCCAAAAGATGAAAAGAAGAAGCTAGACTTACCTGCACAGAAGAATGTCCTGACAAAATATTTTTGTATCCTTTGAAAACCCCATTTTCTGATAATCTTTTCTTCCATACCATGTGTGTTTATTTTCTGTACTGTATAGTATAATGCTTTGCGAAACCTTATTGTGAATGCTTTGTGCAGTTAGATAGTGCTTCACAATATCTTGTCTGAACAGAAGTCGCAGAAAAATTATGCTGACTGTTGGAAGCGAGTGAGCTTAGTCTAGTTGAAATGACAAGCTCTATAACTTAGTCTGATTGCCACCTAGACTTGCCTTTTGTTTACTTGACAGGGATTGCCAAAATCCTAATCCCTGTGGAAAATAATTAAGAATTTGGTGTCTCCTTTTTCTCCAACCAATCAATCCTGTTGTGCCAACCAAAAGGAAACTATCAGAGATCAAGTGTTCCTTAGCTGCTAAGAACTTAAGACTAGTCGCAAGCTACACTTTCCACAAGTAGGGCCTCTTGCAAACTTGTGTGGCCCTAGATTTTAGATAAAGCATGAACAGCCCCTCTGCACCTGCGATTAATGGATAAGATACACGGCCCTCTGATTGCGGTGGATTTTGAATCTATATCTTGCTTGATGTTCTGGCTGTAACATGAGTGGATGAGATAAGCATAGCTTAGAGATTGAATATCTGTGACTGAAACTGTCTAAACTTCTTTTAGTAAGTGTATACAGGGCCTACATCAGGTGTACAAATATCTAATTAAAGAGGTACTTAAAATTGTAAGTGGGAATCTATATGGATTGAATCTGTAATAGGTTTCTAAAGATAGCTGAATCACAGCATCAGGAAATTAGGTCAAGCTCAAAGAGATATTTCTTTTATTCTTCCACACTTTGACAATATGGACCACTTTAGACAGATTTGGAGAAGATCTTTAAAATGTCATCCTCATTAGGCTTTGGTACCTAAGGTTTCCTTGATCTATTAAGGCTCTGCATCTCTCGAATCGAAGAGAGATTTCAAGGCTCCTCGGACTACCTCCAACCAGTCAAGTCCAGTGGATGACCTTTCTCAGAGTTCCAGTGGACACAACTCCGAGGAGGCTGTGGCTGATATGAACCATTGTCATTGGTCTCAGCTACATGAAGTAAGCAGATGCTCTGTCCTTGGCACTATATATATATATATATATATATATATTTGCCTGAATGACACCATAAATTTTGTGAATAATATTGATTGCATGCTTAGTCTAAACATACACATTCGAAGATAGTTGATGTCCCCAAACTTTGTTCAATTAGGAAGAAGATGGTTTCGCACAAGAAGTTCCAGACGCAGCAGAATTGATGGAAAGTGGTAAGCCTGAGCTAAATGCAGCCTTAGGGTTCTGATATGTGCAGATATGTTGTCATGAATTGGCTTCCATTATATACTTAAATAAGTTAAAAAGTGCAGGTGCATTGGATGAGGTTGGAAGACGAGGACCCTCATTACTACAACAATCCAGGCTTCCAATTCATAAACCTTGTGTGTCATTCAAGGAGCATCAACCCAAAAGCCCTGTAAACAGAGTTGATGAAAAAACAAGAAGAGAGTGCAAAAAGCCCATTGTAAGGAGTTCCTACTTTAAGCATCAGTTTTTGAATGAAACTGATACAGACAAGGAGAAAGAAACTACCCCCGGTTGGAAGTGACCCAACAAGTATAGGTGAGACCGAATGTGTGAAAGGAATGATCATAAAAAATAATACCTACGCTGATGACACAGTCGAAAATGTAGGTGTAAACAGCATTGAGGAAAAAACAAGAAGAGAAAACAGAGAGGTTATTGTAAGGAGCTCTTATTTCAAGCATCATGCTGTGAAGGAAACTAATAGAGATGATGGAAAGGAAAATACCCTGGTTAAAGGTGATCATCCAATCAGTCTAGGTGAGACTGACTTTATGAAGCGAGTGATCATGAAGGGGAAAACCTCTATTGATGTCATGTCGGAGAAAGGTGTAAACAGAATTGAGGACGAAGCCAGAAGAGAGAACAGGAAGTTTATTATAAGGAGTTCCTATTTCAAGCATCAGTCTGCAAATAATACTGACAAAGATGATGAAAAAGAAAACATCCCTGTTGAAAGTGATCATCCGATCAGTCTAGGCAAGACTGGCTTTCTGGAAGGAAGGATCATCAAGAGGAAAGCCTCCCTAGATGGCACAGTGGAAAAAGTAGGTGCAATCAGCTTTTTACGAAAATTCTAGCAATGCAAGATCCCTTTATCATGATTTGTTACCTTAAGTTAGATAGTTTTCTTAACTCTTTTGCCCTGTGTTTTCCTTGTCTCAGGAGAGCTCAAAACAAAAGCATATGCATGTGGATGATTCTCTTGTCAATGATGGTATGTTGTCAACTGAAACTGCGTTATTAATACCATTACTTGTTTAGCAATTTTCTTGGTTCTTATTCTTAACATACTATCATGTTTGGCATAAATCTAGATTGATGTTGGTAGATATTGTACAAGATACTACCTTCAAAGAATTAAGGATAAAATTGCGAAAGCCATTTATTATCTAATTAATGAAGATGCATGCATTAACATGACAAAGCCAAACTGCATTTTCTTTGTAGGGCTAAGCTGAGCTTCTAATTGGTTTGCAACATTCAAGCCTGAGCATGCATTTCATGTTTAGTGCATAATTTGACTTTTTAAAACAGGAAATCTTTTGCATCATTTGGTATTTGAGTGTACATGAAATAAAGTGAAGGCTCTTCATCAGAGTGTTATCTTAATTGCTTACCATTATTGGGGAGTCCACCATTTCTTTTGGGTTCTGTGGTGGCCTCTTTGGCATTTTGAGGACTACAAATTTTAAGAGTTCCCTCAGGATGGAGTTTGAAATCTGATATATCTCTTGGCTTCAGGTACCTGTGCCCCTGGATTAGACAAGTCATTCACTGGTTCTGAAGGAAAATTTGGAGCTGACATCTCCCATTTAGGCCGCTATTCTGAAATAGCAGAAAGTTCATTAGAGAGATTCGTCTCAGTAATATCGTCATTTAGATTCACTGGTTCTGGTTCTCGTGCCAGTGGTCTCCGTGCTCCTTTGAAGGATGTGCACAACGCATGTATGAATAGGTAGGAGGATGACAGCAAAGAGATTCTCTACTTTTCCGAGCTCTTATTTGGTTATTCCTCATTGATTTTGTTCAATAGTAGGTCAACTACTGCCCCAGATTTCAGTCAATTTGCATATGTGGCCAAGAGCAGGAAGCCCGTGATTCCAACCCGCAGGAGTTGATTGTGTGCAGTATATTTCGATGTAGATAGATGCATCTGCTGAACTCCTAGTCAAAACAATGGTTGCCACCTTCATGGTTCCCAGGCATGGCCAATTAAAGTGAACATTTGCTTGTGTTTTATGATAATGTGGGAACAGTACTTGTTCTGATGCTTTGCCATCCAACTGTTATGAGCAGGGTTGATCCAGTAACATGTTCTGCGCGAGTCGAAATCATCAATGACGTTGCTATCCCTGCGACTCATGTCCATCATCTTCGATACCGTTGATCAAGATGTTACTCCCTCATTTCAAGGCGGTGGAGGGGCCACATTAAGTTTGATTGATTTTGGGGGAAGGAGATCCATTTCATCAGGTCGAACTAGCATGCTAAAATTGCTAGAGACCTCTTGTTTATTTTTGATTTCTGGATCACTTTGATTGGAATTATCTTTGGATTTCATTCCGGAAAGGCTCAAATACAGAGTTCTGATGGACTGGGTTACATTTTGCTTTCCCGGTTGCGAGGGGCAATGTGGGATTCACAATCACATAGTATTATGTGATGCAATTTTGCAGGGAATTGTTTTGTGGAATGTGTAAATGATCCAGACGACAAGAATTTTCTATTCATTCTCTTTTCCAATTCATCTGTATGCCTTGAGATTTGTTTTATTCCTTTTAATTTTTATTTTTGCCGAAAACACTTGAAAGTCATTCATTAATAAAGAATGCCATTACAAGCTCAAATAGGTTACTCCCCCAATTTTGTGACAAATAAATTGCAAAAAGTTAGACCATCAAGTTGATCCTTCGTGCTCACTGCTTGACTCCTCAACAAAAAAGCCATAACATCAGATCTCCTCAATCCAGGCTGAGGAGTAAACTGCCATCCCTTATTTACAGTATCATTAGATCTAGACTAGTGCTCCACCTTCTTATCCATCAAGAAATCCCTTATAGCTTCCCTTATCTATCCTACATCCATCTCATGTATTGGTCTTTTGCCCTGGAAAAAAGTGCTGGATTCCTACCCTTTTAAATAAACCAACAGGTCTAGGTAATCAATCTAAGCAAGCATTTCTTTTCAACAGAGCTTATTGCCTGCTTTCAACTTGTTGCAAGAGTCGTCTGTCAAAAGACATCGCCCGTGTCTTCTCAATCTTGATCCGGCTTGCCCCAAACCATACTAACTCTACAATACTCACAGCATAAACTCAGGTGTTCAGCTAATTCAGCAAGACTATAAATCAACCACTCAGACGATTGCTTGATTCTCCTCCTATTCGAACTCTCTTCTGCAGCTAATGCCCAAGTGCAGAGTCCCCAAATGAAATGCGTACCTTTTGTAATATAGTCAATACCCCAAATAATCTTCTAGACCTTGCTGTCCTGTCCACCCCAATAGAGCATGAAGTCTGGATTCGTCTACCTTCAAGGCTTTGGAAACAGGGTCGCTTGGCAAGCTGATTTGACTGAGGAGCTGCCGTTCTTACAACAAGGCCATAGTAGTTTGTTCAATTGCACTTGGTTTCAAAGCATTTAACCCTTGATAAATCAAACTACCCACTCAACTGCTCATCAACCTCCTGGAAACATTGCAGGCTAGTTTGCACGTAGCTTCTGCATAGATTTTTTTTTGTAACACATTTCCTTTTTCGTGCTTTTAGGATTTGGAATTATGCACACTATGGATAGAAGAGTAAATAATGAAAATTTAACTAGAAACGAGAGCAATTAACATTGGAGTCAAGGCGCTCCAAAGAAAGGTGGTATAAATGCCAATGCCGCCTTGTCAAGAACGGTTCAAGTCGAAACTCTCACGTGGGGTCATCCATCAATCTTCCCTCTTTTAATAATGGTACGGAACATCTGCTCACTCTTTTTTCTTTTTTTACTAATTTTTAACAAAAAAGTTTAACAAGCAATGATTAATTAACTAAACATGCTGCAAATTTGAGTCTAACCTTCCATAAAAATTTTAATCAACTTGAATTTACGATAAATCTCTTGTTCTTATTCTTAGTAACTCTTTTTTTCTCGATAATCATAGATTCATAGCTTTCTTTCACAATTCATAAACTTAAAGACCCTATTGATGACTAATGGTCGTCATATGCTGTAATTTTCCTTAATCAATAGTGACAATGACAATGTTACCGTCAATAGTTATACTTAAATGTTTTTAATTACTGCCTTTTAAAGATTATCTAGGAAAATTGTCTAAAATGTTTTAAACTTATTGTATAGCGACTAATTTAATTCTAAATTTTTTTAATTTGTCCAATTTAATCATAATATTTTTGACGATTATCAATGTAATCCTTCTAACCAATTTTGGCCAGAAATTGTTAATATATACGCCGGCTACCTAATATGGCATAGCCGGCGCCGATATAAATATTTTTTTAATTTTTTAATTTCTCTCTTCTGGTTTGCCGCCTCAATGGTGGGTGGTGGAGGTATCTGATCACGGGCAAGGGCATCAGTCATTCTATCTTTCACTGGGATGATGGACCACCGAGGGAATTAGAGAAAAAAGAAAAAAGGAAAGGAAAGAAAAGGAAAAGGAAAAAAAGAGGAAAGTGAAAAGAAAAAAAAAATTGTAAAATTTGTCTACCTTAGGGTTGGTCGTGTCGCGTAAAATGATCATTAATGATTTCTGGTAAAATTGGCCAAAAGGAATTGCCGAAGCCTTGCTCCACTCGACCCTACGAACCAGGTAACGTCCGATCTCTTGAGTTGTCCTGTTTTAGTTAAAGCTAAGTCTAGATTTAGTGTCCTTCGTTAGCACACGTTGCGGGCTGGACTGAGATGTCTTTCACCGATTCTGTGCTTTATTTGTTATCCCATTTTGAGGCGTGAATCTGATTCTTAGAGAGCCGTCCTTCTCCCTAATCTACACTCGTAATCTGTTCGACAGGTTCAGTCTCATTTTTCTCTAAACCGAGAGCATATTGGTCCAGATTAAGTCATGTTAATTGGTTTTCAAAGTCTTTTCAATGATCGAGTGTGCTTTTTCTGCATCCTCGTTTTCTTTGTCTTAAGCCCCGGGGTTACTAATGGCGGTCGTCGGTGAGATGACGATCCTGGATCCAGGGCCTAAATGATGATTGTTGCAGGCATCGGCATTGGATTGCTGGTCGTGTTTCTTCCCTCTATTTGTTTTACTCGTGTCGTGGCTAAAAGAGAGGTGCTGGCCGATGAGGGAGGTCAACACTGGCTATTGGTGCGGGTCTTGCGATGAACGTGGGCTTTTCAGCGAGTAGAGACGTTCGAGGTGGTGACCGGTATTGATGGTCGAGTATGGTGGCCGACAGTGGGGGTCCGACGAACGAGAGTGTACTGGCCGACCGAGAAATGTGAAATTCTTGGCTGGAATTTCTGGTGTTCTGGCGTGCTTTAATAGAAGACAATGGGAAGGGGATGATGATGGGCCAGAAAGGAGGTGATAGTATGAAAATGGCCTTAGTACAGGCTCGTGTGCTGATGCGTTGAGATGGATATTCATGTTGGTAGGCTGGGGCTTGATTTGATTTCAGTGAGCTTGGGCCTATGGTAGACTTGGAGTGATTAGAAGGCAAAATGGGCTTGATGGGTGTTATTTTCGGAATGGTTTGTTTGAAATAAGCCCAACCGTGTTCAGGTTTAGCCCGGGTCCCTATTTTCTACTAAATAAAAAATAAACAAAAATTTTGAAAAATTAGAAAATTTGGTTAGGAAAATGTTAGGTTTTTGTTCACTTAGTGGAGTTCATGCCATTGCTTGAGTGATCGTTTGTCGACGCTTGCGCCCAATTGCATGCTTACTTGCGAGTGTTTTGATTGGTTACGCTTAATTTCGTTTAGCGAGGCATGTCCTTTGGCGGTTAGCTTAGATGGGGGACTAGAATTTAATTAGGGGTTGATGATGTTAGCCTACTGCTTTGTGAATGCAAGTGAGGGTTAATAATAATTTATTTTAATTAATGAACCCTTAGTTCGATTAGGAGGTGGTTGGGGTAATCAAATTGCATTGGCAAAATCAAATTCTCAAGCCTAATTGCTTCATTGTTTGTTGATCGATGATCTTGCTGATTGACTATTTTGATTGAGTGCATGATGGGAATGTTGGATGAAATGGATGTTAGAAACAATTAAGGATGGCAGTGGTCATGAACTTCTTGTATATCGAAAGCTGAGAGTGGGGTTCTATGGTGGTCCGAGGCGACACTTAATTTAGGTGGGCATAATTTAGTTTATTTCCAATTAGGCTAGTTATCTTGGTACTCAATAAAGCCAAATTAAACATAGAATCACTTTTCTAAAAAAGCAATTAGAATATCTTAGATTAGCTTCGACATCATAATATGGGTAGATTTAGGTACACCCCTATAAGACTAAATAACAAAGCCATGTATATTCTTAATCCAACTTGTATTGAGTTTCCTTTTCTACAATTACTTTAAAGTCATTCAATACTGGAGTGTTTATTTAGCGTACCTCATTTCAATAAATTGTTTGTTAATTCCTTTTCTAAAATCGGTAGGCCTAGTATAGAATCAAATAAAAAACCACAAAAACATTTCCTTAATCACCTAGCGCCTTTGATACTTTTTTGATCATAATTAATAATCAAGATTGCATGACCACTTAGATAACACACTTGCTAAGTTAGAGATATTGAAATGCGTTAATAGACATTAGTGTAATCAAGTCTCCGAATTTACAAATATCTAGTTGCATATAAAATGAGACAAACCTCCATGTCTCATTTGGTTCTTAGCCAACCCCAAATGATTAGTGGCAACTCCTAAGATTCACATAGGCTGTTAAAGAACTTTAGAATGAAAACGTCGTGTAAGGTATGGGCATAGGAGAGCCTACTCTCCTAATTGATGGACCCCTTGGATCCTTAGAATCCTTTGATTTGATGAACCATTTGGACCTTTTTACTAAGCAATATCTCTAAATCCGTTCCCAAGGTTCTTAGACCCCTTGATATGTGTTGTGAAAAATATGACCGTACCAAACACATCGAGGTAGTTGACATTTCATCAAACAAAACCTTGATTCCAAGACAATTTGATTTTCATTTATTAAATTTGTAGACCAATTGGTGAATCACTCACGAAGGTCATTTCTAGCAAGATCTTCTACAACTCACTTGACAAGTTAAGCATTAGTGATATCTATGCACCAATTTGAAGGGGAGTGTTGGTGTAATTTGTCAATTAAGACTAATTGGAGAAATTGTAGGACTAATTGGTTGCTAAATTTGTATTGTATAATCAACCATATTCTTAGCCTAAGATGGTGCATAGTAGTAGTTATTTCTTTGCACAAATATATATGCTATTGTGTTCATTTAGAGAGAGATAATGAAAAGGGACTAATTCCTTAAAATAGCCCAACTTTAAGTCCAATCCTAATTCTGCTCCCAAGTTTTTTCTGTCTTGAAAAAAACCCTAAACTTTAGGTCTAGTCCAAATTCACCTTGAACTTTTGTTTGTTTAAAAGAAACCCCCAACTTGAAGTTTAGTCCCAAATTTAGTCCAATCCTAAATCTGTCGCTATTAACCCTTTGAGCAAAAATCGCTATTAGTCGTCTTTATATTCATTTCTTAGAATAATTTCAATTTAGAGAAAATTTTTCATGTTACCTTGTTGATGTGAAAATGTTACGTCAAGTTGGGATTAGACCACAAGGGTAGATTTAAGAATAGATTGAAAGTTGGTGTTTTTTCAGAAAAACAAAATTTGGGGTAGATTTGAGACTAGACCTAAAATTTGAGGTTTTTTCTAAGATAAAAAGAAATTCAAGGCAGATTTGGGATTGAATACAAAGTTTTGGTTTTTTTCCGGGATAAAAAAGGGTTGGGGACAAATTTGAGACTAGAACTAAAGTTGAGGGCCTTTTAGAGAATTAAGCATAATGGAAAGAGAAAAACGTATTTGTTCATCATTAACATCCTATATTCACAATCTAATTCAAAAACCAACTGTTTATCTAATAAATCAGCAACCAGTCTCGACGTTATCTTTAATGGACTTCGTCATCGTACACGGTCAGTTGGAACTCGACCTCGAGTTTTAAAATGTTCGATTATTCAATCACACAAACATCTGTCAATCTACATGGGCCTTGGATCAACACCTTCAAAGGCAGCAGCTTTTCATAGCTTTAGAAAACATTCCACCGACACTCAACAAGTGAATACTCTTAACTGACTCTTCAAATTTTTCTAGTATAACAGATGCTTTTCTTCTGCAACTTCTGACAGAATATCAAAGTCCTCGAATTCGAAACCGTCTATCTTTCCAAGTGGAAATTCAAAGCCATCGACCTTTTGCTATCAAGGCTCGTAAACAACACTTTAAAGCATGAAGTCTCAAACCATCGGCTTTTGACAAGTTATTATTGAGAACATCTGGCACGTGCATGGACTTACATGCAAAATCTGGTCTCCTTAACACGAAAAATCTAGGGTGAGCATTGGGTCCGGTTTGATTCTAGCACCTGCCTGATCGATTTGATCCCACCGATTCTAGGGAGAACTGGAAAGAGACGGATTTGATTCGCATACTAAGGCCAGAACAACCAGTTCCGGAAATCAGTTTTAAACTTGGTAATATTTTTGCAATCATCAAGATTTGAACCATGATTTCAATTCGATCAAATAACTGCAAAACCAGGGATGTCTTGTAATGAAATTATGCAACTTTTATTTTTATTAAAAAATTTCGGATTTTTACCCAAAACATAAGAATAAGTTGGTTTCCAGGATACCTAGGCTGCGCATGGTAACCTTCCCTACCCCAAGAATTTCTATTCTTTTGTTCCCCGGAACAAAAAAAGAATAGAAACCCGTTTGATAACGGCAAGTTGGTTTTTTGTTCCTGGGAATAGAAAATTAGCTTGGGAATGGTTTTGGAACAGAAACGAGAAGTAAAAAAAAGTTACATCTCGTTTCCGGCCAAGAATTCCCAGGAACAAAAATAAGAAACAAATTGGGCAACCCTAATTTCACTTTTGCGATCTTCCATTTTCACCTCTCCCTTCGTCCGCTTGCCTCTCTCCGATCTCATCTCCGGTTGCCTCTCTCCGGTCTCGTCGCCGCCGATCCTATCGTCGCCGGTCTTGTTGTTAGTGGTCCGTACTCCGGTTGGGTCGCCTCTCTCCGAGCCGGTTGCGTCCAGTCCCGTCGCCTCCGCCTCTCTTCGGTGCCGTCAATCCCGTCGTCTCTGGTCGCGACGCGACACTCCGGTTGGGTCGCCTCTCTCCGAGCCGATTGCGTCCAATCCTGGCGCCTTCGCCTCTCTTCGGTGCCGTCAATCCCATCATCTCTGGTCGCGACGAGGGTGATTGTGATCTTAATGCGGATTGTTGTATTCTTCTGGGGAAGACAGAACTGGCCTTGAAAACAGAGGCCCTTACTGCAGGATCCGATATAAGAATGCTGTGTTCTCTCTCCCAGGGTGAAAAATAGAGAACCCTTCTTTGCAATTTGTAGAAAGAGAGAGGTACCGTTCGGAGATCCACGTTTCTTGCGAGGTTTTCTTGTGATGTCACGAGCCTGTTCGTGGCTTTGTCGTGAGGATTTTTTTTTTTTTTTTTGGTGTGATTGGTTCCGACCTTTGTCTAGATGGTCTCTGTTTATATTGATGGGAGTGATTGTAATTGTATATTAGGTTGCATTGTTGAGGGTTGTGATTGGTTTGAATGAATTCAAAGCCCTTAATTTTTTTCAGCTTGTCTGCAGTGTTATTTTTTTGTCAAATTCTCTTGGGTTGATGGTGCAATGTTTTCTGGGTTTTGATTGATCGAGGGTTTGCTATTTTTCAATGTGTAAAAATGTAGTGCAGGCGGGCGGATTAATGATGAGGATCTATACGACATCACCTTCACTTTTGTTGGATTATATTGTATCAATTAGCAAAGAAGATAATCTGATTTGGTCAATTATCGAAGACATAGCATTGAGTTAGATATGTTAGAGCTGCCTCGATTACAACCTATTTGCTCACATCTCTAATGATAAAGTGTTTTTGTGTGTGTGTGTTTTTTTCTTTTTTGGGGGGGGGGGAGGGTGAGCTTTTTTTTTTTTTTTCTTTTGGTGGGGGAGCGGGGAGGGTGAGCTATTGTGAAATTCTTACACTGAGTGGTATGATTTGCATTGGTGGTTCTGCATACTTTCGAGACTTCAGTATCATATATCATATGACTGTTCACTATAAGAAAGGCCAGAGCTGAGAGTTGTAGAATTCTGAGTGGACTTGTGCTTATCTTTTGTCAGATTTGCTAATAATTTGTTCTCGAGTCGGTTGGTCATATATGGTTTGTTGCTTTGATTACTTCTCATTGTACATGTTCTAGTTTTTCTGAAGTTGAATCTACCACCTGCAGTGCCATCGCCTCCGATTGCCTCTCTCCAATCCCACTGCCTGCAGGCCCGTCGCCTCTGGTCAAGTTTCTCCGGCTCGCATCTGCTCTGGTCGCGTCACCTCGTGGTCGTCTTGCCTTAAATCAGGTTTGTTGCTTTGATTCCTTCTCATTGTACCCGTTCTAGTGGTGATTCTCACTTTTTCTGAAGTTGAATCGTGTCGCCTTTGTTGCGTTGCCTCTGTTTGTGCTCGCTTCTCTCACGTTGCTTCCCCCGTGCTTGTGTCGCCCTTGATTCTCACATATATCAGCTAGGCTGAACAGAGTTGATATGATGAACAGCACCAAAATTCTGATGCACTTTTGTCTATGCTTCTTTGTCTCTCAAAACCAGTGGGAGTATGAAATGAAATGACATAGTTGTGAATGTGTGTGCGTGTGCGTGAGTAGTTGAAGTTGTCGATGCTCTATTTTGGCAATAGGCTGTGATAAAGGCTTTGTTTTAGTCAATCCATTAGCAAAATTGCATACAACCATTTTGGTTCGTCCTTCGGAAGCAATGATATGTGTTAGCCGGTTTGTTGATTTGGCCAATGCCTGCACCATCATCACAATTGAGAAAGAGGAAAATGATGAATAGGTTTTGGATTGTACAAGAATCTTTTCTTTTCTTTTCAGATCCATAACCAGCCACTTGGCAAAGGAAATCCACTTGCTATATCATCAAAATGGGCAACATACGTGAAATCTTAATAGTAGGATCACTTCCAGCTAGTAGCATGGGCTTTGATCCATATTGCAAATCGATGTTGTATCTCTCCCAAAAGTATTCAGGAACCGATATCTCTGTTTCCCTATCATCAACCATAAACCTAATTGATCTTTAGTTGATTATTTAAACATTTTGATCGCGATCAATTCTTCTTTTTTCCATTTGTTTACAGAAAATGATCAATGGAGGTAGAGTGGATACTTGGACCTAATGGTTTGGGATATGCATGTTAAATGAAGGAAAGCTTCATTTCTTGGATGTAGATAAGCATGTTGCGCCTTTTGCGACCAAGACAAGATGGACAGGAACTTTGCCCTTTATAGAGATCCAGATTATCCACTTGGATCTACAGAAGACGAGGTTGTAGATGATGCACCACGTGATGAGGCGGTTGAGATAAACATGATCAGGAAAAATATTGCAAATATGATGGCAATGGATCACAATATGCAAGAGATTCCATGACTTTTTATTTTCGACTTTTGCGACGTGTTTTTTGTTTTTTGGTGAAAACTTTTGCGATGTGTTTGTAAACCATTATGAATACATTTCTATTAATAGTATTAAGGTCATCCATTTCTATTTCCATGAACATAAATGCCATTGAATGTATCATAAATGTGGACAAATAGAAGAGAAGCAAATGGTAAGCTATTGTATAGTTGACACTTCAAGACCTACAAACCACCATCCGAAGCTTGTATGCTAGTCAAGAAAGAAAAAAAGCAAAAGAGGAGAAGAAAAACACCTCCTTTGATCAAAATTAGCCAAAACCTTATAACGACAGCAAGGTAATTCGGATGAAGCTAGGTAAAAAGTAGCATCATGATGGGATGCATCGACATCCATGTCAAGATTAGAAGAGACTAAAATCCCCAAGCCACACATGCACTAGAATTACCATTTTTTTTTAAAGAGTAAAAACTTAGTCCCAAGGAAATGAGCATAAATTAATTTGGCTAACAATATCACGTGTGCTTTTTTCGCAATATTTGCTATACCAAACATTAAAATTCACAAAAAGAAAATATATTATTGAGAATTATAGTTCAAAACATCAGTTTGTGAATACTAATTCCAACAAAGCGCTACATAAGTTCAATACGCTATAAAACATGAGTAAATATCCTCACACATAGATATAAAATAATAGCTCACTTCCATTACAATACCACCTATGTTACAAGCATATTTGACTAGAATGCTTACACCTAAGCAAATGTATTATTAATCTAATAATATTTTGATCTTGTCAATTTTATGTAATATCTAATTTATTCCTTTTTCTTATTTTTAATTTTTTTAAAAAATAAATTTTGGAATAGAAATTTTGTGCAGTTACCAAACGTGTTTCTGTTTTTTTTTTCTATTTCAGAAATATAAATTTTGTGCAGTTACCAAACATGTTTCTATTCTTTTTTTATTCCAGAAATAAAAATTTTATATAGTTATCAAACGGGTTCTTTAACTCAGAAATTATTCCTCAGAATAGATATAGAAAAGAATTATTTCTGAAAAAAATTATTTCCCAACCAAGAAATGTTGCCAACTAATAACCGGGCTAGAACCCAATTGTTCTCAATTTTTGAAACTGAGGATCACGTACCTAGAAAAATCAAATCACTTCAGTGAGCCAATCCATGATGTCTACAATATTTAGACTTCCATAGAAGGTCGGAATGTCCACTTTCAAATTAAACTCCTCCTGTCTTCGATGGTCATGATCATCACCGCCCCTATTCCTTTAATAATCGTCAAAATCGAAATGACGATCCCATAACGACGATCCCACTGCTCGTTGGGGTTGTCATAATTACCCCATCTTCCCATTCGCGATTCCACCGACCTCCATCCCCACCGTGACCACCTCTCCCTCGCCGTGCACTATACACATTCCGATCGAAGGCTTCATCAAAATACTCATCTCTGTCTCGGCCATAGCAGCGACCTTTGTATTGAATTCCAAATCGTCTCCATCCCCATGTAAATCGAGATAGGAAAGTAGCAACTCATAAATTATCTTTCCCTAAAAAAAGTATCAATACGTGCTTAACAAAGTTGAAGGCTAATTTGCTCAATTAACACAAAAGGGTGCGTTTTAGCTAAAAACGTTTTGGAAATAGCACCCCTTTAAATCACTTAGAAAAATTATTTTATTGAAAAATATGTTTATCATCAACAACGATATATATCTAGATATTTTCGTTTAATGATGAAAATATTGTTCGTTAATTTACTTTGTGAGCAATACAATCAATTATTATTAGGATTTTTTTTTTCAAATTATTGATATAAATGAATCAACATACCCTAATGCTCCGGTTATTTTGCGGAAAATAATTTTTTAGGAAACTATTTTCTGAATTTTTTATTATTCATTTTACGGAAAATGAAACGGTCGGGGAGAATATTTTCCATCGTAAGAATTTTTTTTTTTCTCAAATATAGGAAAACATATTCATCACTTACTCTCTCTTATCTCACACCCCTCCTCTTCTTTTTTTTTTTTTATTCTAATTTTTAAGAATTTTTCTTTTTCTTTTTCATTATATATATATATTTTCTTACTCATTTTCAAGTTTCAGGTGAACCGGTGAATATATCCCCCTAACCAAAGTGAATGAAGGAATCTCTCTGGCCTCTAGCAGAGAATAAGGGATCGAACTCTCATGGCATTAAGTATAGTGAAATCTTTCTATGACTATTCCTAGTGTCAGACTCGATAAATAAAGATAAGTACACAAAAAGTGCAATAGCAATAAATGCGAGAATATTTACTTGTGACCTCGTAGGTTTATTACCCATATGGACATCATTGTCTTTTGGTGGGTCTGCATTCTCAGGTCTTTTCGAGTGACCAGAATTTGACCCTACCAGTTAGAAGATCAACGTTTTTGATGCCCTCGATCTCTTGAGCTCTTTCCAGGAATAGTTTTATGTGGTGGAGGATTGATGGTCAAGGGCAGAGACTTGAACAAGGTGCAACTGTTACAAGACATTTTAAGATGGCGAAAGAGCATACATTAATCACCTCACATTGAAGAGAGTGTAGCTATTCTAACCACAAGTGGACCTAACGGGCAACATGTATTTTCTGTATAATAAATTCAGATGAAAGTTCTATATTAAGCCTGCTCAAATGACATGATTTTAGACGTGCCTTTTCTTTGTTTGGTCAACTTCATCAGAGATGAAGATTTTTGATACCCAGGACAGATTTATGTGGCTATAAGTAAGAGTGCATTTGGTTCAGCTTTCTCAATAGACTTTCAGTTTCTAAGGAACATTGGAAATATGTTGGAGCATTTAACAAGTATTTGAAATAACTTTCGGTCAAATGTTGGCATTGGAAATGCTGAAGCTAATGTTACTCCCACCTAGCATTTGCGGAATGTTGAAACTAGAATTAAAATAGTTTTTTCCTTTCAAAATTACACTCACAATTTCTTTAGTTTTTTAGTTTTGCGCCTTCTTGTAACTGTTCATCTTCTTTGCACGAGGGCAGTCGGCAAGGCCAAATTTGGCCGACGAAGGGCCAGCAAGGGTTGCCTCAACTGACGACTGCCAGACCAAATCTGTCTTACCAGCGGTCGTAGCCCTTTGCTAGCTCCGGCGAAGGGTTTGAGTTCTTCTTTAATAAGAAAATATATAAAATATATCTAAAGCCCATCGCCATAGTTTTTTCGCCAAACATTACTTGAATTCAAAAAAATTTTCTAAAGAATTTTTACCAAACATAATTTACATTTTTTCAAAATATTTTGGCTTTCAATGTTGTATTACATAAAATGCATTGGATTGGTTAGCTTTCTTAATTGGGTCCCTTTTTACAGTGGCTACCCTCTTCATGGTGCCATCTCCATCAAAGACGTGAAAGCGTACCTTTATGCAACACCTGGTGTCTTTTTCACTATGTTGGGTGAACTTCTTAATGAACCTTAGCCGACAGCTAGCGGAGTCAGATTTGTCTCACCAACGGCCAGTTTGAGTTCTTTTTCAATTAAAAAAAATGTATAAAATAAATTCCAAGTCCATGGCAATTTTTTTTTTTTCGCTAAACACTACTTGAATCAAAGTTCTTCTATAAAGAATTTTTATCAAATACAATTTGTATTTCTTTAAAGGATTTTAGCTTTCAATATTTGCATTACACTTAAAATTCAACTAAACCTATCCTAAAATGCATTCTACTGGTTAGCTTTCTTAACTAGGTCCGCTTTTATGGTGGCTACCCTCTTCATGATGCCATCTACCCTCTTTTTTCTGCACCTGGTGTTGTTTTTTTATTATGTCGGGTGAACTTCTTAATGAAGTTTTCGGACATGCAGGATAACGACAGATACACCCTCGTCAATATGTTAGTCATAATTCATGCTGGTCCCCCGTTCTAGAAATTTATAAGGAGCCGTATCTTATTGAGGCTTGAGCCTTTGATGATTAATCTCTGTCCAGGTTTAAAGTGTTAGTAATATATTTATGCGGAAGTTACTTATGATCGTGCAATTCATGTCAATTTGAAAGGGCAAGAAAAAATAAACTAAGAATAATAAAGGACGACAAGAATTTATGTGATTCAATATTGAGTGTTGATATCTACATTTACAGGAAGAGTTAATCATAAATAATCTGTTAAAAATCGAAGAATTAGAGTTATAAATGCTCACACAGTCAAGTATCTTTCATATTTAAATTGAACCTAAATAAAATAAGCAAAGGCACAATTCCATCGGGTGTTACGAGCTCTGTCCCCGGCCACATGGGTGATCTCTCCGTGCAGCCATTTCTTCGCGGCGCAACTCTAAGGAAGTTGCTGTGCGGCCATCAAATCCCTTTCTTACCGTGTGGCTGCGACTCTCGATGGAGGAGCACCCTTGCGGCCGGACTTGAAAGAGAAAGGAGCGACCTGGGGTTTCGGCCAGAAAAAAGATCTTCATATGTTTTACTTTGTTTTTGTCTTCTCTCATAAAGACCTTTTCACCCCCACGCAATAGATATAATATTAGAATAATGTGAGCCCCTTGTGTCATGTTGTGGCAGAGGACCTCTTTCCTCTCATTCGTTCCGACCTTCAGTAAAGATGAGTACAACCCTTGAATTTTACTGTGCTGCCAAACTTGACATTTATCCAACCGAGTCAAATCTCATGATTCAAATTTGAGATATAATTTAACATAAAGTACAATATATTACTGACGCAATTTAGTTGTTGTATGTGTGAACTTTGAGCGCAATTTAGAGTTCTGACAAGTTATGTACCAAAATAGTCATGATAATAGGGTGAGTGCCCGCTGAGTTGCCTGGTTTGTCCAATCCCCAGGCGAGCCATCTTCTTGCATTCTCCGATAGTCGGTCTCCGTCTTCACGGCTCCACAAACACTTAGAACATCACAATCATCATAAACTCGTGCCTACATCAAATTCAACGGGAAACTTCGAGCAATAATCAGCATTTTTTTTTTCTTAAAGCCGTTATGCTGTGAAGACTTCTCAAAAGCTAAGGCAGACGAAAGGTAGATTCGACACTCGCAGTTTGATTTAGACAACGACGCGAAGGTGCCCTTATAGAAATTTTTTTAACTAGAATATTGTTTTCCTTTCGCTGAAAGCGCGTTGGAGGATAGAAGCTTTCTGTTTGCAAACTCCTTGATCGTCTAATCTAGTGATTAGGCAACTTAGGGAAATGAGGCATCGCAGCAATTAACAGAAATAAATAGCCATGTCCGCGTTTTCTTTCATTTTTCTTACTGCAGGATCAATATGAGCGAAAAGGTGTAAAGTCCAGAAATCCAATTGGACAAAAAGGAAATTCTAAAAATGGTTTACTTTTGCAAAAGTCTGAGGAGTACTGGTGCAAAAGTATATAGTCTAGTAATACAATTGGACAAAAAAGAGATTCTAAAAATTGAATGCTTTTGCAAAAGTTTGAGTACTGGCGCCTTCCTCACTTTTTTTAACTCTTTTTTTTAAACTTCGATAGCTCCGTTTGCCGGTGCAATCTAATAAACGTAAAAATTTTCAAGGTATTTGCTTGGAAAGTAAATCATTTTGTTTTCCTCCATCACCAAACCTCTTGTTGATGAGTTATACGTAAGGAAATCTCTTACATTATATCTTACTTAAATCTGCATGTAATTGATGTTCATGTTAATATAATCTATCAATTAGATGTTTGGTTTGAGGACAAGGAAATAATGGCCCATTCTTTTATGGTATTTCAAGAATTATCACAATAATCGATCCCAATTGTCGTGTAGGTGCTTTAAAATTAAGCAAAAATTAGGATATGTTGCTAATGTAAAGGTAACTTTAAACAAGCAATTTCAACCATCCTTGATTTGAGAGTTTTAACTTCTCATTTTCTTACTAATCATCAAATCAAGATTGGATAATACTAATTTTAGAAAAATAAATATTTGTATCGGTAATGCATTGAATAACTACACTAAAATTAAGTAATGATTCTGATTGCTTTGCAAGAGTAATTTACTTCAGGAGTTCCTAATTCTTGACACATTCATCCGCTCCTCCACAGTATAAGAAGTATAAGAGATCCTTCTTCATGATTGACATCGGTGCATCATTTTCTCCGCTCTCTTGAGAGAGGTTAGATCATGGCCGGATCCAACTTCTCTCCTGCCTCCCACTACTTGGACAGTGAAGCGATCCGACTGCTAAGAATTATGGCACTGCTGGCCATCGCTGCTTCAATGTTAGTCTTTCTTGGGGTCTTCGGGTTGTTCAGGCGACGCTGCGGCAATCGCACATTAGCATTGGTTGCATTCTGCGCCTATAACCTTTCACCTGCTATCATCGCATACACGCTTGGCCTCATCCAAAGCGCTCCTTTCAGCAGTTTGTATTTCCCAGTGTGGGCGGCTTATCTGGTGGTGGTTCTCGGAAGCGCCGATTCCTACACCACACACAGCATCGAGGACATTGAACAGTGGAAGTCATTTAATCTCTACTCCGCTGCTAAATGTTTCATGACAAGTTGGATGATCGCTTCATACACGACCGACTCAATGTCAATATTGTGCGCAGTGTTTCTTTTCGTCATTCTATTTGCGAAAGTTGACGGAAGAGCACGAGCTTTGATGTTGGCAAGCAATTCTGAGATGGAGAAGAAATTCAAGTTACCAGCAGACTACATGCGCGACGAGCACGATCGCAATTCAAGCCGTGAAGATCCCGCTACAATGCGTGGGTACAAGTATTTGGTGAGATCGACGGAAGACGACGAGGTGCAATTGTAAGAGTTTTTCCTAATGTGGACTAAATTAATTGATATTGTAATTTACTGTTTTTACGGCTACCGTAAAACAGGGTTGGTCTAAGGTGAGATAGAAGGTTTTTAATTAGTCTAATATGGGCTCGGCTAGTGTGGGCCGAGTTGAGCCCGGCCCGTAATGAGAGGGATTGGCTGGAAACTCTATAAATAGTGCTCAAGTCTCTCCTCTAACCCTAATTCTCACATGTATCCTCACCTAAGGGACGTTTACCTAACGTTAAACGTGAGGGGGGCCGCCTCATTGAGCTAGTGATACGGAGGGCAATAGAGGAGAAGGACTTGATGCGTGGATCCCCTTGATATATGTGGGTAATCTTTTCCTACTTCCGCTTTATGTTCGATGGATCCCAAAAAGGTGCGTTAATCTTTCTACTCAATTACGTTCTTGTTCTGGTTATGGAGATCTTGGGATTGCGCAATTTGCGTCCAACATATGGTATCAGAGCCTCCATAACCTTAGAACTTGAATGCAATTGATTTTGCCCTAATTTGTATGGATTAGCCCTAATTAGTACAGTTTTTGCCCTAATTTGTGATTTTCGAGATTTTTTGTTAAATAAAAATAAAATTAAATCACAAATTCGGACTGGGCTCGACGAGACGAGCAAGAGGGTCGGCGGCGCGTCGCCGGGGGATGCCGCACGCGCCCCCACGCGCGGCCACGCGCCGCCTGGGCGTCGAACGCGCACCGCGCGTGAGCTCCACGCGCCGCGCACTCAGGCGGCGCGTGTAGGCGCGTGGAGCCTCCGTTCGGCGCGTGGTTGGCGGCGTTGGACTCGTATGGTGATTTCCTATCAAGTGGTATATTTATTTTACATGTTTGATATTTTATGGATGTGAAAATATATACGGAACCCTAAATACGTGTATTTTTGCGTATTTTTCTTATATTTTCTGTGATTTTGAAAATATAAGTGTTGGGTTATAGGTATATTATCACATAATCATTATAAAGGTGTGATTCATCAATAAAAATCAAATTTTATTGTGAACTGAAGTTGGCTTAATGAGATACAATCATTATGAGATAGTAATTGAATATATCTTGAGATAATGAGAAACAGTAAAGGTTATGAAATTTTTGTTGCTCAAGCATACTTCTTGACACGCTGGTAATCTTTGAATGATGGACATTTTAAGAACTCGTGACCAAACTGATTGTATTGATTAACATATCTGCTGTATGTGGGTAATGCATGTCAATTAAGTTACTGCATATTGTACATGAACTCATCTGGTCACTTGTTAATATCTATCGAGTTAAATATTTTTTATGGTAAGGGAGTATGACAATATTAATGCAGAGCAATAATATCTACTGTTGAATTTTTAGATATTTGGTTCTCTGGTTTGACTCAATTAATAGGCCCTTTGGTTGATTACAATGATAATTTGTTATTTCAAAATTGGCTAATAAATCAGTTGTTGGCCTTGGAGTCATGTTTTGCCATATGAAACTCATGAGCAACGAGCTTGTCAATATGGAGTACCCTGTATTGCTATTGATATTAACTTGTGAAGGATCCTTTGAATCGGCATTCTTTTGATGTTGTTATAATAATCAGTAATCGGGGTGCACAAAAGATGATTGCTTCTATGTTATGAGAAGTTTCTCGTGTTGCTGTGATCGTTGATCTCATTAGAATCTGTCAAAACAGGTTCGCTATATATATATATATATTTATATATATATGTATGATTAATTTTTATTAATGAATAAAGCAATGTAATTAGCATGATATGTGATTTTGGTGATATGCTGCCCCTATCACTAAAGTTAAAATCACATGTATATGGTGTATGTGAGGAGTAAAGTTTATATTCCTGGTATGAGAGAATTTCAATGATTCAATTGAGTAGTGACCGCCAAAGTGGCACGCTTGATTGGGTTTGAGAAATTTCGGTCTCGTATGATGATTGTGATGTCTCCTGATCTAATGCGTGGTCATACTCCCAAAGGAAGTGATTGTGTATTGGTTCATGGAGGGATACATGATAGTGTGGTGGAGGAGTGACCGATCCTAATGGTTCATATGCCCAAAGGTGATGAATTCACGAATATTGGAATATATTCTCATAACCCTTATCATGTGGGGAGTATACAACTGCATGTCATGTATTCTGCCCAAAGGTGATTATATGATTATGCATGTAACTCTCTGGATGTGTACTTGTACGTCAAGTTACACAGTACTCACATGATGCTAATTATATATATTGCTTGGTTTTCAGTCACATTTTCTGTGATTAATAACTCCACTATTATTGAGGTTTTTATTACTTCAAATTTTAAGTTATGGACATATGATTTGTTGCTTGAGAAATAAGCAATTGAATTTGCTTACTGTCCATGAAGCATTCCATTCTAGAACACTTGAAAAGAGGTTTGCCTGCGGACTGCACTGCTATAAGATGATGGAAGCCTTAGTTGCTTGAAATTATGTCTTGTCTGATATTGAAATTAGGACATATCTGCAAAGATTGTGTTTAAGTCCTAATGACATAGACATCTCGTATATAATTAAAATGTTGTTTCCGAAAGTTTTCTATTTAAGGAAAATGGCCATGATAAAGAATAAACTGGTTAAAAATTAGTTTTGAAGGATGTCAGGCTTAACAATGGCCGTGAGTATTTTGACAAGTATGACAATGCGAAATAGCTTAAATGGTCATTTGTCAAATACTTGGTAGATTCTGGGGTGGTAATTTAATTACTATACCTGAAAATCCTGACAAAAAGATTTGGCCGAAAGGCATAAATGCACCATGTTAAACATGGTGATGAGTATGATTAGTAAGACTAATTTATCTGATTTTTTTGTGGGCTGATATTATGAAAGCAACTTTTTCACATACAAAAGATGTCTCTTATCAAAGTTGTTTCATAAACTTCTTTTGAGTTATACACTAGACATAGATTATTTGAATCATATTAAATTTAGAGGTGTTATGCAGAAGTGAGATTATCTAATCCAATATTAGATGCGTTGGAATTTAGATTCACTCGGAATTATTTTGTATCTTACCTAGATTGTTTGAAAGGGTATTGATTTTAAGACCCTAAAGAAGATACAAGAATTATGGTATCATATACTGTAAAGTTTCTACAGTTTGACGAGGATAGCTGCTCTCAGACTATTAAAGATAATATTATGATGGATGTTACTGTATCTTTGTCTTTACTTATATAAACGATTGTGGTACAGACAATTGTGAAATCTCTTGTACCATAGACTAAACTTGTTGAGGTTTAAGGTACTATTCTTGATATAGTTTATAATGAAATTTCTTAAACCTCTCAAGTGCAGAATGAAGTGGTTGCAGCTTTATTAAGGAGATTTGTTAAGGAAAGATGATCAGTTATACCATCAAACTATATAGTCTATTTGTGAGAGTATGATTACAATATCCACTATATGGTTGATGTAATGACATATTTATAAATGTCATTTCTTATTCTCAATCAAGTATGTGATTAGATGCCATAAAATGTGATATACAATCTATGAAACATCATAGTGTTTGGAAACTTACTTGCCTAAAGATTACAAGTTCATTAGTTGCAAATTGGCATTCAAAATTAAAAGAATTTCATAAAAAAAAAAAAGATTATGGAATTTAAAGCCAAATTGGTAACTGAAGTTTTTACTCTGAAAGAGGGGTGGATTGTTTATAGTGAAGAAATAAATATTTCTTTATAGTATTTTTAAAGATTCTTTCAGAGTGAATGTGGCATTAATAATTTATTTTGATATGGAGTTACGCCAAATAGATACAAAATCTATATAGTGCAACTGGATGATTTTGCAGCAGATTCAAGTAAACTTGTATGTAGACTGAAAAGTTCTAATTCATGATCTTAAGTAAGTTTCCAGACAATATTCTTAAAGTTTCATAGTGTTGTTATTTTGTTCAATTGGGAACAAAGTAATTCAATATACTGCAAGGTCAGTGGGAGGAAATTTATTTTTTCTCATACTTTATGTACATGATGTTTTGCTTACAAGTTGTGACCTTGAAACATCTTATATCCTTTGTACTGAGGTCTGTAAGGATTGTTTTTGCCATATTATATTAGATTTTCTCAGAGGACATTTGCTGATTGTATATTGGAAATATTCAATATACATCATTGCAAGCCAGGAGTTGCTCCTGTTGTTAAGAGTGATGGACTAAATCTATCACATTGTCCTTATTTAGATATTGAGAAAATCTAATTAAATGGTGTACCTTGTGTCAGTGCACTTAAAGTATAATGTATACTCGAATTTGCATTAGACTAAATATCGTCTTTGTGACGGGACTTCTAGGAAGATATCAGTCAAATCCAGGACGTGATCACTGGGTTGTTGCCAAGAAGATTTTAAAGGTACTTAAATAAAACAAGAGATTATATGCTAATTTATAGACATGTTCAATTCTTGCAGTTAGTAGGGTATTTAGATGTAAACTTTGCTGGCTATTTTGATGACATGCAATCAATAACATAATACATATTTATGTTAGCAGTAAGTGCAATAAATAAATTTCTATGTCATCTTCTACTATGTAAGCAGTGTTAGTAACATTCTTTTAGGCTGTTACTTGGGCTTTTAAGCTCCAGAACCTCATGAAAGGAGTTGATCGTTTTAACTTTATGGATAGATCCATACGGTTGTATTGAGATAATAAATTTGTAGTATTATTTATTTACTACAGAGGCCTCAAGGGATCTAAATATATGGTGGTAAATTTTTTTGACCAAAAGCAAACAGTACAGAAAGGTGACGTTTTAATATAATATATATTTCACAGATGATGTGATTGCAGATCCACTAACTAAAGGCCTACGCCCGTGTGTATTTGAGTGACATATTGTTAGCATGGGCCTAGGAGCATCATGAGATGCTGTTGTTTAGTGGGAGCTATTTTGGCTTTACTCTGATAAGAGTTTCATCTGTATTCGTTACATTTTGTAACGGTTTGATATGTATCAACTTTTGCATTCAATAAAATATTTTTGAATGTGTTATTATTATGTTGAATACATATTGATAAAGTCTCAAGGGATTGTATAAACCTTGAGTGAAGGCTAGGGGCATCCGGGCATCCGGTTATTAGCCTTGTGCATATGTCTTGTGATACATAAATAAAGGTTAACCATAAGGACAAGACATATGTGGGTTCATTGGAACCATAAAGCATTCTCTAGTGGCACAAGTTTTTGTGACGCCTAAAGTTAAGAGAATGGTGACTGACAAATGTGATCTCTCTATGAGAGATGTTATCCATTTGCCACACTACCATATTGAATCCATATCAATAAAGTTGAGAACATTCGTGACCATGGAAGGCTCTGTGTGTATACATGCAGTTACCGCCATGATTCGGTGTTTAAGACTTTATGGGATAGGATTGACTATTAAGAATTATCTCTGGACCAAATGTGCGCACATACAATACGATTTCAATTAATATAGTCCAAGTGGGAGAATGTAAGAGTTTTTCCTAATGTGGACTAAATTAATTGATATTGTAATTTACTGTTTTTACGGCTACCGTAAAACAGGGTTGGTCTAAGGTGAGATAGAAGGTTTCTTAATTAGTCTAATATGGGCTGGCTAGTGTGGGCCGAGTTGAGCCTGGCCCGTAATGAGAGGGACTGGCTGGAAACTCTATAAATAGTGCTCAAGTCTCTCCTCTAACCCTAATTCTCACATGTATCCTCACCTAAGGGACGTTTACCTAACGTTAAACGTGAGGGGGGCCGCCTCATTGAGCTAGTGATACGGAGGGCAATAGAGGAGAAGGACTTGACGCGTGGATCCCCTTGATATATGTGGGTAATCTTTTTTCCTACTTCCGCTTTATGTTCGATGGATCCCAAAACAGGTGCGTTAATCTTTCTACTCAATTACGTTCTTGTTCTGGTTATGGAGATCTTGGGATTGCGCAATTTGCGTCCAACAGCAATCATTATGCTCACCCACGATGTGGTGGCGAGAGATAACACGATGGCTCAAATGTAAAAAGCAGGACGATCCACAAAAGAGTGTGGAGGATAGATTTATCACCTTGGAGAAGGTTTGGGAATGCGAAGGGAGGCTTTTAAAAGAAGGAGACCCGAATGGGCGACTCAAGGATCTGTGCCTGTCATTTTCGCTCTTCAAGTTCATCTGCATGAAATTCGCTGGCTATTCGTTGCCTCAAGAAGCTCACAACAAGTTACAGCGCTTGATTAAACATATGCTTAGTAAAGAGAATGGTCATGAGTGAGTTTTTGAAGTCATTGAAGTGGAACTTGCATTTCTTTTCGATTTACTCTACACCAAGTACCCAGTGAATCTCGACCTGTATCGTTCATTCTGCAGATTTCTTCTACTCGCTATTGTGGTTGCTGCTCCTCTGATTGCAAAGTTCTCTGGAAAACATGACTCTTGCGACTGGCTAATTTTGTCTGATGTTGGTCCAAATGTTAGTTGTAATGGTCTGGCTAATTTTGTAACAATCTTCCTTATGATGTCAATCCTAGTCATCGAGTTTGTAAATTTTTGCATCATGATTTTCTCCGAATGGGCGAAGGTGACGTACATATGCAAGTATGTGCAGAATGATTGGTGGCTAACGAATAGATGTTCTGAGAAGTTGATCGAGATAATGTGCCGAGTTTGGTTACAGCCTTGGGGAAGACAACTTCGTCAATACTCGCTCCTCCAAGCATATAGCTATTCTCCATGGAAGTGTATAAATAATAGATTCACCGCTGCTTATTTCGACCAAGAAGGGGACGGTCAGAAACAAATTGCTCCCATCAATTTGTCTAAACAAGCGAAGGAGGCGATTGCTCAGTCTCTAATGAAGTATTTGGAGGAGGGGCAAGTGTCTTTGAGGCGCAATGACTTGTCCAATAAGTTCTCAGAGGCATGTAATCTTGAGACAACTACTCATGTTATAATGGTCTGGCACATAGCAACAACTTCCTGTGAGCATGAAGTGCCTTTCGCTCAACCTTTACAAGATCAGACAGACAACTTTGACATAGCGACTAAGCTATCGCAATATCTTGCTTACTTGGTTGCTTACGCCCCGAGGTTGCTCCCTAGTCACCCCTGCAGGACCGAATACATATTTGGTAGTGCTGTCAGCGAAGCCAGAGAAATATTGGGAGGTTCCTTTGTTTCAATGGAAGAGAGGATTCGAAAGCTAAAAGAAATTGACAACGAACAATGCTCAGAAACGATCGTGGGTCGAGGCACGCAGCTAGGAATGAAGCTTGTGAATGAATTAGAGGATAAGGAGCAAATTTGGAAGGTCTTGGCTGACTTCTGGGTGGATATGATTCTGTATGTGGCTCCTTCAAATAATACGGCGGTTCATGCGAAGTATCTCACCACCGGGGGCGAGTTTGTGACTCACGTTTGGGCTTTGGTCTCTCACGTAGGCATTACGAGAGATCCACGCGATCGTGAGTAATATGATGATCCAGAGAGGAGCTGAACTTGGCCTTATTTTATGATATTATGCCTAGTCAGCTATTAAAAATGTCTATATGGTTGTGTATGTTTGCTGTAGTCTCTTTATCTTGCATCGATCCCTCTTCAGACTTTAGAAAGCTTTCTCGTGTATGATGCATGACCTATTTTATGTGGTGTAATGTGTTGCTTTAGCAAGGGTCTGTTAGCAAAGGCTCGAATTGGTTGTATTATGTCGAACTTGGGCAATATGTAATGATTTTATTGTTGTTTGTTCACACTTTTACATGTTACAGTACATGAGGTTATGAGTACACAGCAGAAATCTCATACCTTCACTTGTGTATATCGTTACAGGAGAGCCTAAGTCTGAGTCCATCAACGCATCTAATTGGATTCACATTCACTCACATGTGTATTTCAATAATCTCGGCCTCACATAGGATCTTAGTTGTTAGGTGCACTCCTCCTTAATCCACATTATTATTTTGTGAGGACTGCAATAATAACAACTACATTTTACCAAAAAAAAATAATAATAACAACTACAACCTTCATCCTCTCCCTCTCTCTCTCTCTCTCTCTCTGAGTACATGGCAGAAATCTCATACCTTCACTTGTGTATATCGTTACAAGAGAGCCTAAGTCCGAGTCCATCAACGCATCTAATTGGATTCACATTCACTCACATGTGTATTTCAATAATCTCGCCCTCACATAGGATCTTAGTTGTTAGGTGCGCTCCTCCTTAATCCACATTATTATTTTGTGAGGACTGCAATAATAACAACTACAACCTTCGTCCTCTCTCTCTCTCTCACACACACACACTCTCTCTCTCTCTACCATGAAGGCTTGGTAGAAATTGCGTTGGCTACGAGATTCCTTCTTGGAAAGTTTCACCCAACATCAATATGCATTAGGAGTGGGCGGGCAACCAATCAATCATCATATTTGATACCATTTGTTAAGAGTATGCAATAAAAACCCTTACTTTACTGGAAGTTGCCAAGAATGAGCTCAAGTTCAAGCCTTCAACCAATTTAGTTGGAAGAATTCAATCAAAAGTTTAACCCAATGAATTATAAGCCAATTACGATTTATTAACTATCAAACTTCATACCAATTCTTTAATATGAGACTTTTCTAATACAATTTATGTGCATCTTGACATTCATTTCCCAGAACCACGAGCAAAGTAGACAACCATATCAGGTATGTCATGAGGCAGATCGGAGCGCTTTGAATGAGGCCAAGACTAGGTGATGACGGGCTGAAATGGTGACCCATGAAAGCTCCCTTTTTTTTCGACATCTCCTCATTGTACCAAAGACTTTAAGAAATATGTACAGGCAGGGCTATGAAGGTCAATAGAACCCTAATCCGCGGTGCATTCCGAGTAAAATTGCATGAACCACGCATCCTCATACCAGAATCTCACGCTTTGGGTCCTCTTCTGTTTAAGCTTGTCTAAAGCAAGCACTGTGGAGGAGAGTCTCATTGGCCAAAGATTCGGACTGGCCATTTCCGGTTCTTTTTTATAATCTTTTGTCCAGTTCCTTTTTTTTTTTTTTTTTTTTTTTTTTTTTCGGTTTTGTGAAAAGCAATATGTTTCGTTGAAGAATGTATCTATATTATTTTAAGTGTATTTCGAAGAGATCTCGTTACTTCGGTAAATGGCAAACCGTCGAGCCCTGCTGCTAATTGCCAGAAGCTGAAAATAACAAAGATCCTCGAGGGAGCAAAGTCTTCCGTACCTCCACTTGCTACAAGTTCGGTTTGATTCCACTTTCCTTCGAACCACACTGTGCTCATTGTCACGGTCCTTCCAAGTTGGAGTTTGGTGGATTGCTAAATAGGCGCAAATGATTTCTCACGATGTAGTACCTATGCCTAGCACAAGTTCTCTCGACCGTATGGATTGCGACTTGGTTTATTGGTTAATTAATTATATAATTTGGTGTTACTTTAAGATCCGCCACTAATCTGTGCTAAGCAGATTAAGGTTCAAGTAAGATGCGAGAGCTCATCTTATTTTTACAAATCAAATATTCATGGGTACGAGACTTAATTGTGCACTTTTCAGCTAACACTTTCTTCTAGAAGGAATTATGGTGGTATTCTTGATTTGCAGGATTTGTTAGCTTCAGCATTATTTCACAACATGATGTAAGCCAACCAAAGAAGTCATTGCCTATCTAGATAATTGGACCATAACAGATAAATCAACAAAGAACCATAGAGGATGTTAGAGAATTACATGGATCGGTATAAGTGCCAATACCTACTTCATGAAAAGAGTTAGATACCTCCTACTTCTATCGATTAGACATTTATAAATACACAAAATTTGGGATTTAATTGCAAGTTTCGTAGGACTTAATCGCAAATAATTCGGATAAGGTCTGAGTTGTCTCTAAAACCGATTCGATTTTGACAGTTGTCCTTAGATGGAATTCTCTGAAAAAATATGTTATGAATTTTAGAAACTCAAAACTAAATGTTTGTTGCTGATTCCCCTCTCTAGCTGTTCAAAAATTTCGCGTCATTTCGAAGTCGTTTACTATTTTTTCCGAATTTTCCAAAACTCGGTGATGGACCTTTCACGGTAATTCACAATTTTCGGGTCAAACGGATAAGAATTGGGCTTAATGGTGTTCTTGAGATTTAATCCACACACTCAGCTTTTTAAAGGCATTTGAATTGCATTAATCGGAGTTCATTCTTGGACAAATTGATTTCAAAACTAAATGACCCAAATTTTGGAATTAATGAACGAGTGATCCTACTTGGGCTCACTCTCATTGCTTGGTTTGCTTGGGAAATAAGACCATTTGGTCTGAACGCATGCTTAGCTTTTTGTGTATGTGCTTGCTAGATGTGTGCATAGGAGAGATGCATGTACGTGGGGAATACCAAAGGGAAAACGAGACCCTCAATTAAGGGATCAACGGAAATTGACCATCGTTTGTGAACACAAAGAATGGCCAATAATCATTAATCACAACTTAATAAATTGTAGTGGCCTTAGGACGGGACAATATGTGTGCATCCAAAGGCCGAGCTCGAGGCCCATTTCCAAATTTGTGACTTGTTTGTGATTGTTTTGGTATGAAATGTGCATTTGTATGCCATGGATTGTATTTTTAATAGTTTGAATAAAAGGACGACCTCATCAAGACGTCTCGAGGACGAGGTGGCTGAAATACCCATATGATGAAGATGGCGTAACCGATGTCCTATCCGGTCCATTTTGTTTTATCATTTACCCCGACCATGTCTCGGGTTTTCAATTCAAGATTGTATTAAATGCTCGACAAGTTGTGGGTTTTTCTTTCATGCACATAAAATAGCTTGTCTTTTACTTCATTTGAATGTTTACTTCTCGCAACACAGTTTCATTAATTGTGCACCCTATTTTTTTTATAATGTTAAATTGCTCGAAAGAGCCATCTACGTGTGGTCACCTAATGATGCTTTTGCAAAAAATTGCACAAAAATGTAAGAACAAATGGATGATGACTTTATGTAACAACCAAACTAATTAGTTACCGAAAGGGCATTAATAGAAACAATTAGCGTAACCCAAGTCCCTAAACCTTCGATCTCTGGTTCTATAGAAATCGAAGGGGCACTCCTGGCTCTCGATTCTAGCCGACCCCCAAAAACAAGGCTAGTGGTGACTCCTAGTTCAATATTTAAGGTGCTTAAAGAACTTTAAAACAAACTCCTCTCACGCAAGGTATGGGTTTGAGAGGACCAATGTTTAAGATCGATAGTTTGTTTTGCAATATTAGCAAATGATGGTCCATTCGAGACCTTTGTTTGTATGAACCATTCGGATTGTCTCTTGGAAAAATACCTCTAAACTCATCCTTCCCCTTGTTCAACCAAAGTGGCGAGGTTGGGTTGCGACAAAGATCACTCTCTCCAGTGTACTGACATGATCTAGTTATCAATAAAGTTATTGTTTCCTTATGCCTTTTTGCTGATGACAAAAAGGAGGAGAGATGTTGATGTGAAGATGATGTTGACATGCGTTGACATTTCTATAACGTATCAAAATAGGGGGAGTATAGCTTTGTGCTGAGATGTTTACTATGTCATCATTGCTCTTAAGGACTTACAATAATTTATGTTTTCCACTCTTATCCTACAAAAGATCATCTAGACTAATAAATCTCCAGGTAGTATGAATATCTTATGGAGATCTTATCATTTGTTTATGGTGCACATTCCTCGAAAAAGATTAGCACGCAAATAGACCATTTATTTTTACTTCAAGTTTCATCAATAATTATCTTTCACATCTGCGAGATAGTTTTGTCATTATAAAAAAATGGAGATTATTGAATAAACATTTCTAAGTGATTTTGATGATTTCCAGACCATCCTTAGTATAATATTTACTATGATAAATGCAGATGTTTGTGACAAGTATTAAAGACTATGTAATGTCCATGGTGTGCTCCAAGTAGTAAAATATTGTGATATTTCTTGATACAATTTTTCAATAAACAACACCAAATATTTAAAGGTCAATTGATGTTGATATTTGTATTCAAGGCTATGCATATTAGGTAATTGGTATTGTGACAACAACGTTCATCTTATAATGTTAGTTGGTTAAGCAAATTAGCTATTATGGAAGTAGATATGTCCAGCAGCGGAATCTAGATGATAACAGAAATCAAGAAGCTAGGCTGTCTAATAGGTTTGTCATAAGCTGTAGTGAAGGGATAGTAGCAACAGCTATTTTAAGTAGTCTGCAAATGTTCACGAAAATGACTGTATGGACAGTTCTATCTTTGGATAGCAACATCAACGATAACTTCAATGACTATTTGCTTCTCCAATCCACCTCCAATGGATAGATTGAAGATGGGTATAAAAGAGAAGATCTTAGAAGCCAAATAAGAGATACATGCAAATACAAAAGACTGAAAATCTGTCATACATTGTGTCTCAAGCAAAATGCTCTCTTCCGACTATTTATCTAGGTGTGGCTTTGCCATTTGAGTAGTTGTGCTAAAGATTAAGTGTATGTAAAAGCAGCAGTTGAGTCTTGATAGCATGATCTATCATGTAAAAGGATCAGTGCTTGTTGATTGTAACTTTCTGAGCAGATTAATAATGCAATGCAAACCGTCTTGTGGCTATTAGTTTGAGAAGTAAACGTAGGCTTGGGGTCAAAGTGTAACCACTACACATCATTGTGTGCTATTGCTTTTCTCTCTTATTTCTTCCACAAGCACAATACACTCACGAGTTTTGAACCAGCACTTTAACTATATCTACTTAGCATAAGCTATTTTCTACAAAAGATTGTCAAAATTTCTAAAACAACCTATTAACCCATCATCTAGGTTGTATTGTTAGCCCCTAACAAGCTTTTTGTAGCCTTGAACCATTTTTTCTTCACACGGCAAGCTTTAGTAGCCCAAAATGACCTATTTCCGTTAGGTGTGCAAGCGTAGCCTTGGAATTTTATTTGCATGATGAGCTTTTGTAGCCTAGAGCACCCCCCTTGATTTAGCAAACTTTCATAGCCTAGGGTCTCTTTCTTCACATGGCGAGCTTTAGTAGCCTGGAGTGACCTATTTCTGTGAGGTGTGCAAACGGAGCATTAGAACTTTATTTGCACAGTGAGCTTTTATAGCTTGGAGTGCCCCTTGAAATTGGCGAGCTTTCATAACTCAAAGTTTTCTTCTTTGCACGATGAGCTTTTACGACCCGAAGCGCCCCTTTGACCTGGCGAGCTTTCGTAGCCCAGAGTCTCATTTGTTTTTCTTGCAAATATCATGTCGGTATTCTTACTCACCTTAGTTTTCAAAAAAAAAAAAATGTTCATAAATATCCCCCTAACCATGCTCTTTACACTTACGTTGTCATTACTTGTAAAAATAAAATTAGGTATCACATTGTCCTTGAAAGAAATCTCTTTAAACTCTCTTGCAAAGAGAAACAATTATTGACACTTTTTTCTAATAAAACAAATAAAAATAAAAAATGGTAAAAACAACAAAAAAATATAGTATAAAAATAAAAAAGGAAGGCAAAAATATAAAAATAGACGAGCATGGATAAATTCAGCCACAAGAATAAAAAGAGCAGAGAAATTTTATTAAATAAAAAACAGTAGAAAAAATAATAAAAAGTAAATAAATATAATAATAAAAATCGGGGGCCTGTATTACCTAGCCCCCCTTTTTTTAGCCAAGTTCTCGGCTATCCTCATTTTCCTAACACTTTTTTGTTTCTTTCTGGGCCCAACTTTCTTTCAGTCCATGATTTAGCCCATCATAGGCCCGGCTTTTTCTTTCTCCTTTAGGCTCCGTTCAAAATATTTTCCTGGAAGTTATTTTCCAGGAAAATGACTCTATTTTCCGGTGTTCGGCCAAAATCTAAAATTTCAACGGAAAATATTTTCCACCGTTCGTTAGCTCATTTAATTATTTGGGAAAATTTATCAAAAATTAAATTTTAATATTTTTAAATGACCAAAAAAATTATTTTATTTATTCATATTTTTTTTAAAATGATTTTTTTAATTATTTATATTTTTAAAATCGAATTTTTTTTCTTTTCCTTCCTCCTTCCTCCTCCTCCTTCTTCCTCCTTCCTCTCGCCGTCGTCTCCTTCCTCCTCCTTCCCGCCGCCGCCTCCTTCCCCGCCCGCCGATAGATGGCCCGGCTGCCCGCCGACCAACACCCGGTGGCGATTCGGCGAGCTCGAGGCTCGGCCGGTCTCACCCGAGCTCGCCGGATCTGGGCGACAGAGCTCGAGCTCGCCCGGATCGGCGAGCCGCGAGCTCCGCCGCCAGATCCGGCGAGCCGCGAGCCCGCCGCGCGGTGCTCCCTCTTGAGCCGGATCCTCCCAGGCTCAGCAGAGCGGCCGAGGAGGAGGAGATCGAAACCCTAAGCGAGAGTGCAAAAATTTATTTCCTTTTCATTTTCCCAAAGTCTAAGGAGAATTTTCCGTTGACTGGAAAATATTTTCCTTGAAAAAAAAGAATGGAGGCCCGGCCCTATCTCACCAAGCGAATCGGGTATGCATTCTCTTCAAACACCCTCTTTTTGGCCGCTATTCGGGAATCGAGAGCATTGAGCTCTGGTGATGACCTTGTTGCTGATGGAATTGGCTTCGGACCTTGGTGAAGGAGAAGGAGAAGCAGGGTCGAAGAAGGCTTGGGAAGAAGAAGATGTCGCAGGGAGAAGAGAAATTAGGAATTAAAAAAAGAAATAAAAATAGAAAATTAAACAGAAAATTTAAAAAATATATAAAAATAGAAAAATTAAAAGTAAGAAAAATAAGAAAATAAAAATAAAAGGGTTCGATTTAATAAAAAAAAAAGGTGAATTGGTTCGATCCAATTAGTCTAGTCGGGTCGGGACGGATGGTCGAGTCGTATCCAAAGTAATTGAGTCGCGTAGGGTTTAATGAATGGGCCAATATTGAGCTCGGATTGGGTCGGATTTATTAGAGGCCGGATTATTGGGAGTTGGGTTCGAGCTGTTGCAAAGGCTCAAGCCCATCAGATTGACGTCATGCTTTTAATAGATTGTGGACCGAATCCAAACGTGGTTTATTTCAAGAAAAGTTGGACCGGGCCTAACGCTGGGCCCAATTTCAAGACCCAACCCAGACCATTAGGGTCCAGGTCAACGAATTTAGCCGGGTTCGGTGGCCCGGTTCGAAGTCCATTCTCGGAATAATAAAAAATTAAAATATCATAAAAATGTTGAAATAGTAAATAATAAATAATAAATGAGAAATGATAAATTTGAAATAAAAATCTGTAGATTCAAGAAAAATAGAAAAATAAAAAATAAAATGAAAAATTGGAAAAGTTTAGAAAAATCACCTTAATTGATTCCATTAGATATTTCACTCCTGAATCAATTTTAAAATTTTCTTTTTAAATAGACTTCTCTTAGTCTTGAATAAAATTTGAGAATCCTTAAAAAATTTTGAAACTCAATTAAATAAGCTCTTAGAGTTTTACAATAGGGATATTTTTTGTATTGTTTTCTTTCTAGAGACAATGCTAGGTGCATTTCAATTTGATTGCATAATATACATACATTAGTTGTTGTTTTCTCTTTTAGCATGGTTAGGTTTTCAATAAAAATATTGCATAAACATTTAGTGGATTAGCCTTAAAATAGATGAAAGGACTGCATGAAAAACACTTTAGTTGACAACATAATCAAAGTTTAGATACTGAAATGGCACTAGTTGTATAATTAGTGTAATTCATAACCCGAATCCAAAATCTTTGGTTCCATACAAATTGAGATGACATTCCCACATTTCAATTGGTGTCTAGCCTACCTTAATTGGCTAATGGCAACTCCTCAGGTAGAATTTTGATAAGGTTAATTTGAACATATTGTGAAAAATCCAACGTTGCGTGAGATATGAATTTGGGAGAGCCCGCGCTTGAAATTGATAGACTGCCTTAGATTACTTATTAGATTATGTGTTCGAGCTGTCTTCTAAGGATGCCAATTTGGATTGACTTTCAAGTAAATACCTCTAAACCTATTCAAGGGAGATTGCAACAAGAATTTTGACACCCTTTTTGATAATGGTCAAAAGAAATGAGGGAGGGCTAAAACGACGTATTGATATCTAGGGTCAATAATTGAAGAGGAAAACACAAACCTATGATTTGATATCCACGATAAATGATTAAAGAGGAAATATGAACACATGATTGTGATGATGTGTTTGAGCCGTCTTCTAGGTTTGTCAATTTGGACTGTCTTTCCAATAAATACCTCTAAATCTATTCCCTCAAGGTAGGTCATGACAAGAATTTTGGCGCATTTTTTTTTTTTTTATAATGTTTAAAAGAAATGAGGGATGACTAAAATGACATATTGACACCTAGAACCAATAATTGAAGAGGAAAATATGAACCTTTGACATCCATGATGATTTCCAATCAAATATTAGTTCTTATGGTTTGTCATCCAAGTGGATTGACATCATCGACAGTAAGCTATTGGAAATAGAGATAATGGATCCATACAATCCCATGATTACCAATTGGTTATCCTATGGTCTCGGAAATTGTAACTGCTTGTGATTACCAATTAGAAGATAAGAGGTGATGCCTGGGATCTCGAAAATCGCTTATCACTGTAAATATTACTACGAGATTATTAGTAGATTCAAGATTCATAACCGTTTGTAAGTGCTGTTGGTGGAATATACCGCCTTGTAATTTGTGTGAAGGACACAGACAATAATCAAATATTAGTTCTTATGCATTTGTTTTTATCTTTTAATTTCTTGCGAATTTATCTTTTTAGCACTTCAAATTTCCAGTGCCCAATTACATTCTTCACACCTTTAATTCCATAACATGAACAGACCAAAAAAAAAAAAAAAAAAATATCCAGTACATGCATTTTCAATTCCTTTACTTGTTCAGTCATTTACTTTCCTATCCAAAATCAATAAAGAGCCTATTTTCCTTAAATATCCATCAATTTCATCCCCATTATCCTTTTAAAAGATTTTTCGCTTTTTTGGTGAAACAATACCGCTAATGTGTTCTATAAATACTCTAAAATTACTTAATGATAGGGACTGCTTAGCTAAAGTAATATACCGGCCAAAGTTGCATCAGTAAAATAGGACCTTAGAGCATCATCTATATTTTTGCGCCGCCCATTCATCCCCTGTTCACAATCTAATAAGTATAAAAGATCCTTTTTCTTATCATTAGAACCGGTGCTCCATATTTCCGCTCCATCGAGAGAGAGAGAGAGAGAGAGAGAGAGAGATTAAGTTCATCGACATGTCCATCCTCTTTGACCCAAGAATTTCTATGGCCATTCGAGGGATAATTGCACGGAGGCGTACAAAAATCAAGTGAACCGAATGGCAAGAATAGTGGTCTTGCTGCCCGTCACTACTGTAATCTTACTCTTTCTTGGAGTATTCGGTTCGTTCAGGAGATGCTATGTCAACCGGGCATTCACGTTGGTCGCATTTGCGGCCTATAACCCTTCCCCCGTTCTCATCGCGTACGTGCTTGGCCTTATGCATTGGCCTTATGCAAAGCGCTCCTTTCAAGGTTTCACGTTTCCCTTTCTGGGTGGCTTATCTGGTGGTGGTTCTCCGAAGCGCAGATTCCTACACGGCGCACAGCATTTGGGACATTGAACGGTGGAAGTCATTTAATGTCGACTCTGCTGCTAAATGTTTCATGACAAGTTGGATGATCTCTTCATACATGGACAATTCGAGGACAGCAATATTGTGCGCGGTGTATCTTTGATCAATTTATTCATGAAACTCGACGAAAGAGCACGAGGTTTGATGTTGGCAAGCAATTTTGTGATGCAGAAAAATTTCAAGTTAATATCTGACTACATGAGCGCCGAGCACCAACGGAACGGTTCAAGCGACACGAATCCCTTTACAATGCTTAGGTGTAAGTACCTGGTGATAGTGGTAGACGAGGCAAAGGAGCACTCATTGTGCTCATCAGAGAACTGTCAAAAATTGTCAGAGAAGGGTGAAGTTATCACCGTTGAGAAGGTTTGGAATTGCAAAGGGATGCTTTTAAGTGAAAGCGGAGGAGACCGGGATGGCCGACTCAAAGATTTATGCCTGTTTTTTTCGCTCTTCCAGTTCATCTGCCTGAGATTCGTTGGCTACTCATTACCCCAAGAAGCTCACAAGAAGTTATGGCGGTTAATTGAACATATGCTTTTTGAAGAGAAGGGTTATGAGCGAGTTTTCAGAGTCATCAAAGTAGAACTTGTATTTCTTTTCGATTTATTATTCACCAAATACCCGGTAAATCTTAACCCACATCGTTCCAGGTATAGACTGCTTCAACTCGCCATTGTGGTTGGTGCTGCTCTGATTTCATTCTACTACCTTGAGAGTCCTTCAACTCGCGGATGTGGTTGCTTCAACTCGCCTTTGATCCAGGGAGGGAACCTTTCGGTTCCTGCTTTGGCAACCGTCTTGTTGATGATGTCAATCCTCCTCGTTGAGCTTGCACAGTTCGTCATCATGATTTTCTCAGAATGGGCAAAGGCGATACACATATGCAAGTATGTGCAAGATGAGCGGTGCAGAAAGAACAGATATGCTGAGAAGTTGATCGAGATAATGTGCAGGGTTCGGTTATTGAAGCCTTGGGGAAGACAACTCCGTCAATACTCGCTCCTCAAATTATATAACTATTCTCCATGGAAGTGTACAAATAATAGACTCACCGCTGCTTATGTTGACCCTAAAAGGAATGGTCAGGATCAAATTGCTCCCACCAATTTGTCCGAGCAAGTGATAAAGGCGATTGCTCAGTCTCTAATGATGAATGGTACCAGCAATTTAAAGAAGGGGCAAGCATCTTTGAGACTCAACGACATGTTTAATCAGCTCTCATGGGCCTGTTGTCATGAGACAACCACTCATGTTATAATGGTCTGGCACGTAGCAACCACTTTCTGTGAGCATGAAGCACCTCTAAGAGGGACTCAACTTTCAAAAGAACCGGGAGAACACTTTGGCATAGCAACTAAGCTATTGAAATATCTTGCTTATTTGGTTGCTTTCACCCCTAGGTTGCTCCCTGATCACCCTTACAGGACCCAATACATATTTCGTTCTGCTGTCAGCGAAGCCAGGGGTTTATTCAAGGAATCGTCGGTTTCAATGGACAAGAGGATTGAAATGCTAAAGGGCATTGATGTCGAACAATGCCAGGAAAACATCGTTCTTCAAGGCGCAAAGCCTGGAAGGCAATTTGCTAGTGTTGCGGCAAATGAGGAGCAAATTTGGAAGGTCTTGGCTGACTTCTGGGTGGAAATGATGTTGTACGTGGCTCCGTCGAATGCTGCAGCGGCGCATGCTGACTACCTCCCCCCTGGGGGCGAGTTTGTGACTCATGTTTGGGTTTTAGTCTCTCACGTGGACATCAAGAAAGAGCCACACGATGGTGAGCGACATGATGATTCAAAGAGGAACTGAACTTGGCCTTATGTTATGATGTTATGCCTAATCAGCTCTTTAAAAAGTCTATACGGTTGGGAATATACGTAGCAGTTTCTTTATCTTGCATCGATCCTCAGGCTCTAGAAAACTTTCTCTTGTATGATGTATGGTGTCTTCTTTTATACGTGTGTAATCTGTTACTTGATCCAGAATATTTAATGAAAGACTCAAGTTGGTTGTGCATTTCTGAGATTGTTTTGTGTTGAACATGGACGATATGCAATGACTTTCTATTTCTGTTCACACTTTGCATGTTAGAGTATATGCATTGAAGGAGTACACATCTACCAGAGCAACTAGCAAAGTAGATGACCATATCGGGTATGTCACGAAGCAGAATGGAGCGCTTTGAACGAGGCCAAAAGTGTAGGTGATAGCAGGGGCAAAAATGGTGGAAGCCGCGAGCGCCATGAGCCCAAAAGCTCCATTACTGCAACATCGCTTCAGCGCGCTAAGTACACAAAGAAAGATGCACAGACAAGGCTAGGGAGGTCAATAAAGCCTTAATCTGGAAATCGTATCGATACCTTCGAGCTTATTCCGATAAAATTGCATGAATCATGCATTTTCTGACTTCGAATCTCACGCTTGGTGTTCTTCTGTCAAGCTTGTTCAAAGCAAGGACACTGGAGGAGTCTTATTGGATATATATTCGGACGAGTAATTTCCGTGTTCTTTTTTATTTTCTTTTGTCCTGTTCCTTATTTTCCTCGACAATCTGACATTTTTTTTTTTCGTCAAAAGGCAAGATGTATAGTTAAAAATTGTAGCTACTTTTTCGAAGGGTAATTCGAAGAGATTTTTGTTTTGTTTTGTTTTGGTTTTTTTTTTTTTTTTTTAATATTTTGTGAATGGCAAAGCGTAGAACTATAAGGTTAATTACTAGGAGCCAAAGCCAAGGCACATGAATCCTCCAGTGGCAAAGTCCTACGTACCTACAATCTCATCCCATCTTTGATACTAATATTTATCATGATAACTGCATATAGTACAGTAGTTTTTACGGATATCAATGATTCCTATATATCAACAAGGACAAGAAACTAGGTTGTGGCAGGTAAGGTGAACAAGCAACAACATGAGTGGTATCCTGTGACAACTTGAAGGTACATATGCCAAGCTAGTCTTCTCGGACGTTTTTAGTTACTGATAAAAGTGAAAGGACTATTGATTTCATCATCATGTATCATTTTGTTGGTATTGTCACCCGAGATCATCAATCAACTCGCTCACATTCTACACTTGATGATGATGAGTTTTGAATCATGCTATTGAGGGGTCAATACTAATGATGGTGGTACGCTACGAAATTTATAAATTCCTTAATGGAATTTATATTCAATGATCGTGCATATTTTGGTAATAGATCTTTTAAAAAAATTGTTAGACCTATATACATATATACACACACCCATAGACATTTTGAATTTCAATGGAAGAGCACCCACAATGGCCGCACACAAGCAGAGGGTACAGATTTGTGGTGTGGATGCAAACGTGGAAAGGTAATGGGAGAAGTGTACTACAATGATCATGTCAACAAGGTAGAAATTATTGACTTGGATAAGATTTTGCTCTCATGAGCTTGTCACATTGGCATATCATCATTGATCCTTAATGAGACCAAAACTTATTTTCATGTTGTATAATATTTTTTTTATTTTTATTTTGATTAGGACAGGGGAGCAATGGACAAATCCTTGTATATGAAGATTCGATTCATCGTGAGTTGAATGAATTTTGATCACTATCCATCCCATTTATTTATTTGGGTCTAACTTGAAACATATATCTTTCGATAGTTATATTCACGTATTCGCGTTTCCTCTTCAATCATTCATTTTTGATGTCAAATCAATGGTTTGTGTTTCCTCTTTGAGTATTGATTCGGGATGTCAAAATGTCATTTTAGTTCTCACTCATTTTTTTTTTTAAAGTATCAAAAAAGTTGTCAAAATTCTTAACTCCATTTGTTTAAGTGTTGAAAAGGTCAAACATCAACAAAATGTGGCCTCAACAGTTATTTTCCACATATAAAATGCATAGGCATTTCAAATAGAGTCCATATATACCTAAAAATTATTCTCAAACTTTTTGCCAAAATACGTTAATGATTTATTACCAAAATATGCAAGATTATATTATTTCTTGTGCACTTTTGGAGGGTACTATTAAAACATGCATGAAATTAGAGATGCGGAATAAGAGATTCGCAGGATGGATTAAAAATCTGTTAAAGTAAAAATCAAAGATAGCTTACAAGTAAAGCCAACACGTGAACCTTTTCGACTAAAAAAAAAGTAAAGCCGACACGTGAACCTCTCTTATGACTCAATTTTATGCAACCTTTACATAGTGCGCTTGCAGATGTGATTCAACAATCAAACAATTTTAGTATATAATTGACTGCTCATTTCAATAACGAGAGACACACATATTTTATTTTTGGGTCTATTTGAAGGTATGTTACACATTTGGTCTATTTATATATTTTGGGGCCACTTAAAGGATTAACGATCAAAGAGGAAACATGAATGGATGACTTGATAATCCAAGATCAATAATTAAGGAGGAAACACAAACTTCTATGATTATAGCTATTGGGTGTAGGACTCAAATGAATAAGAGGGATGGATAATGATAGAGATTTATTTTCATTCAAGTCAAGATAAGTCGAATTATTATAAACTCCTTTTCACATGATTAAGACGCATGTTCATTGAGGCCAATCGTGCCTAATAAAATTACATTAGAATTCACAAAATCTCTTAACTGAAATTAATTCTTGTTCTTTTTTCTTTCCTTGGAGCAGCTAAATGGAGGATCCGAGGATAGGAACAAGAGATTCGAGTGATGGGACAAGCAAAATGTGACAGAGATTGCCAGCTCATGGGTCTGACGTGTCACTTGGTGGGCAACCGAGCAATGTATATTACTTGGCCGTGCTACTGGCCATCACTTCACTAAAAATCCCTCATTTTAGATCCAATATTTTGGGGCCACTTAAGGGATCAATGATCAAAGAGGAAATGTGACCATATGACTTAACATCCAAAATCAATAATTAGGGATGAAATTGGGAAAGCCCTTTATTAGCTAACTGATGAAGATGCATGCATTAACATGACAAAGCCAAACTGCATTTCCTTTGTAAGGCTAGGCTGATCTTCTAATTGGTTTGCAAAATTCAAGCCTGAGCATGCTTTTCATGTTGAGCACATAATCAGACTTTTTCAAACAGGAAATCTTTTGCATCATTTGGTATTGGAGTGTACATGTGTTAACACCAAAAATGTTCTCGGCTAAACAACATGAAATAAAGTCGACATCACTGGGAAGCTTGCAAAATCTAAGGATTATGCCACATATCAAAAGGAACCATAATATTGACTCTACATGTTCCAATGCATTTTAGCTTTGCAAAAAGGCCTCCTGCTTTAGCAATGAGTTCTCTTAAGCTCATGCTTCGATGAATTGAATTCTAAATCCATTGACCCATCTGCATGTACTTCGATTTTGAAAGCGGAAGCTCTTCATCAGAGGGTTATCTTAAAAGCTTACCATTATTTGGTTGTCCACCTTTCCTTTGGATTCTGTGGTAGCCTCTTTGGCATTATGGAGACCACATATTTTATGAGTTTTCTCATAATGACGTTGGAAATTTGAAATATCTCTTGGCTTCTGGTAATCGTGCCCCTGGATTAGACAAGTCATTCATCGGTTCTGAAGAAAAATTTGGAACTGACATCTCTCATTTGGGCCACTATTCTGACATAGCAGAAAAATCATTAGAGGGATTCATCTCGGTAATATTGTCATTTAGATTCGCCAGTTCTATTTCTCGTGCCAGGGGTTTCCGTGCTCCTCTGAAGGATGTGCACAACACATGTACGGATAGGTAAGAAGATGACGGCACATATTCTCTACTTCTCTAAGCTCTTGATTATCCCTCATTGATTTTGTCCACTAGTAGATCAACTATTTCCCCAGATTTCAGTCAACTTGCATATGCGAGGAAGAACAGGATGCCCGTGATTCCAACCCGTAGGAGTTGATTATGGGCAGTATATTCCAATGTAGATTGTTGCATCTACTGAACTCCTGATTGCAAGTGGCAATGTGGGATTCACAATCACATAGGATCGTCTGCAATTTTTGCAGACAAGTTTTTTTTTTGGGAACATGCAAATTATCCACATGGCAGGAATTGGTTATTCATTCTCTTTTCCACTTTATCTGAATGCCTTGAGTGTTTTTGTTTTAGCCAGCAGCACTTCACAGTCGTTCAGTAAGAAAGAAAGTCATTGGAAGCTCGAGGAGGTTTCTCTCCCAAATTTGAAACAAGCAAATCACAAAGAGATTATCCTATTCAAAATAGCACATCTTCTTCCTAGACTGCAAAAAAACCCAATAGGAACTCACATTTGATTCACGACCAATAAAAGAAGAGAAAAAATTAAACTATTAAGTTGTTCCTTCGCACTCCAAATGTCATCTAGCAGTCCTTTGTCTCCGGTTAGTATCCTAAGTGAAACTTTGGGTATCCCTACGAACGTCGTGGCGTCCGCCTCTCCGCAAACTCTCGTCCATTGCTTTTACTTTGCCAATTGAAATGCTATGGCAGACAGTAGCAACTTCAGTCTCCTCGACAGAATTAGCATGAACTCAAGGTCCTCCCACACCAACCAAAGCCCCATAAACATAAGAGCACCCCCCCCTCCCCCAACTGCTCGCTGCCTTGACTCCTCTACAGAAGGGCCACAACAGTAGATCTCCACAAGGCCAGGCTCAAGGTTAAACCACCATCCCTTATTTACACTGTTATTTGATGTAAACTAGTGCCCCACCTTCTTATTCATCAAGAACTCCCTTGTAGCTGCCCTTGACCATCGTCCTACCATCTCAGGTATAGGTCTTTTAACAATTGCTGCATTCGTACCCTTCCAAATAAACCTACAGAATGGGCAATCAACGGGGATTAGCCAAAACCAACCCTGGCGGATTAGTCAAAAGTAGAAGAAAATGCAAGCAGATCTTTACAATGTGAAATCATGCAATCGATCAATATCAATAAAGTACTTATTCAAATACATCAAAAAGAGAAACTATCGCACCATGACAAAAGATGAGTGTAAGGTTGATCAGAATAAGGACAACAATTATAACAACATTACAAAACTACAGTGAAAGATCAATGAAGCTGCTTTAGAGTTCAATTTCCTAATGTAATTATTTCTGTTTGAACATACATTTGATTAGTTCTCGAAAGATTTTTGTTTAATCAAATAATCTGACACTTTAGGTCAAGTAATATCCAACCTATGGTGTATGACTTCGAAGTCAATTAAGATAACGTCTAGATTTTTAGTTGATTCATTAGAGAAATGATTTTTTTTTTTTATCATATTGTGAATACAGATTTTTACTTTTATATATTCATCTGTAGTAGAAAATTTTTGACTGTATTCAAATAAGGCAATGAATATCTATTAGTTACAGATATGAGTATGTGCTTTCATCTTGATGGAAGTCAGTATGTCTTTGAATTAATGACAGAATTATGAGAAATTTTTTTCTCTAAATTTGCGCCTCATGTGTATATGACCTATATTCGTGTTTGCGAGTTTTACTTATGTTTATTAACTGTTTCTGTTGCGCCATAATTTTGCATCAATGTTTACCTGCATTGAGAAAGACTGATGGTCCATGTAGAGAAATCATTTTCGTCCCAAGCGTTCATATGAGTGAAAATCGTCACAAGAAGTGTTTTGGAAAGGCAATGACTTCTTATTGAACCAACGAAACCACATAATTAAGGGTAACATGGGGAACACCAAATTATGGACGGTGAGGATGAGGAGTGGGCCCTCTCGAACAACAAGGAGTTACATTTGGCGCTCATCCTAATTCCCTAAAAATCCATAATTTAGATACAACCACAATCCTATTTTGAACCTTTTCTCTTTGTTTTTTTAAAAAAAGTTACCAACTTTCACTCTAGTCGTAAATCTGCCCCAACTCCAAAAATCACCGTTGGTTTCTTCAAAACTATAAACATTGAGAGACTGCTATAATTCCATGAGTGTGTTAAAATCTAAATTTTGCCTATTTACTTAGGTTTTAAATTGCATGAAAAATTAGAGATTAATTTCTAATCCTTAAAAAAAATAATTTTCATTAAATTACATCACATATAAACGTTAGGAACATTTGCATTACTAGTATTAAATTAAAAAATAATTAAAAATAATTAAAAATATTTTTCTTTAAAAATGGAGAGGCCTGGCCATGGCTGGGCCGGCCTGGCCCCTTTTCCTCTTTCTTTACCCCGTGCGGGCCGGCCCATCTCCTCTGCTTTCCGGCCCGGCCCGCTCATCTCTTCCCGTCCCCTTCTCTCCTCCCTATCGTGGACGGTAGCTCGACGACAAACAACACAGGACGAAAGACATCGGTACAGGGTACAGAGAACGCCGCGGAGGACGTCGCGCGGTACTGGTTCGGACAGAGGTAGCTGGCGTCGTCCTGGCCTGGAGAGAGGACGGAGAGAGGCATAAAGCGGAAAGAAAAGGCCAAGAGAGAGGGGAGCTCGAGGATGGCTGCTTCTCGAAGGGTTCGGCTTCTCTGGTTTGAGGGAGAGGCGGCAACCCGGCTTCTCTGGTTTATGCGTGTTTTACTTCTAACTCGTTTGCGTCGAGCATTTCCTGCTTATTTTCCTTGAATCTAGATCTGAATCCGAGTTCTAAGAATGGTCAATGTCTTTTTCTCGATCTGTGCTTACCATGAGTTCGAGGGAATGCCCGAACCAAAACCGGTCGCTTTTGTCTCAGGTTCCAAATTGTTCTGAGGATTCGTAGATGTGTTTCGTCCGGTGCAACGTTTTTACTGATTGCCGAATACATTTCTTTGCTCAGATTTCATCTCTTCAAAGTCTGGATAGCCCTGGGTTTTTGGTTGTCAGTTTTGTCTCGTGCTTTGATATATCCTAGGATTGTTCGTGGGGTTTATTGTGTGGCCGCAAGCGCGAGCGTCAAGTGCTCGCGGGTAGGTTGTCTGGGGTTCGGAAGTCGTTTGCTATGGAGATCCGGTGATGGTCAGGTCGGTCATCGGCAGGGAGGATGTTTCGCGATTTGGTTTGGGGAGTCTCGGTCATGGACGCCCGACGGTGGGATCTGTATATGCGCTATACTTTGATTCCTGAAGTCCTCGCGGTTTTCTTGCATTTCGGTGTGTTCCGGCGATGTCTTGGGGGCAAGTAGGGAGAGACGTTGAAAGGTTTAAGGAAATAGAGAAAAAAACAAAAAGGGAAAATGGGCTTACTTTTACCAAAATAGCAAAAGAGTCGTGATTTTATTTTGGACAAATTTAGACTTGGTTTTATTATAGGATTAATAAGACTTTGTTTGATAACATTTATATTTTGAGGAACAATTTCTTTTTAGAAAGCCTTTTTCAATTTCTATCCCCCAAAGTAATTTGTGAATAAAAGAACGCGTTTCGTAATTGTACAAAATTTATATTCTCATAATAAAAAAGGAACATAAATGTGTTTAGTATGATCCATAATTTTTTTTTATAACGCAGTATTTATTTTATTTTTTAATAGGCTAGGGTAGGCGGTGGAGGCCGGTGGACAACGGACGGCGGCAGTGGCCAGTGGTGGCAAGTTGCAAGGAAGAAGAAGAAAAGATAAAAAGAAAAGAAAAAATAACGTATTTCTAGAAATTATTTTTAGGAACAAGAAGTTTATTTTTTTTTTTTTATTTCTTGTTTATGCTCCAAATTTATTCTCTAGCCACTTTTCTATTTTAGAAAATAGAAAAATTAATTAATGTTTTCAAATATATTTATGTTCTTTTTATATTTTGAGAGCAAAAGAATAGAAAAATAAAGAAACAAAAGCGTTGCCAAACAAAGCCTAAGTCTTTGGCTTGAATTGAAGTACGGAGGGCTTGAATTGAAGTAAGGAGAGCGGTGCTTAATTGTGGTTATAATTCCATTTGGGTTTGGTCTGCCCTAGCAAAAGCTTTGGGCTATTGATGCATTGGGCTTAATTTTAGATTAGGCTTAGGTCATTTTGAAAATGGATTTAACATCAGGGCGCAAATGTGTCCATGACCCGGACCTGCGAAGCCATATGTGTCCACGTTCAAACTAGGGCCTAGGGTCTAGCCCGTATCCCTATTTTTGGATACAAAATTTTTAAAATAAAAAATAATAATTAAAATTTCGAATTTTTTTTTATTTTTCTTAAAATAAAAAGCTTAAAAAATAGTTTTTGGGTAATTTATTTTAAAAGGTGGAAGCCTGTCAATCCAAGATTGTGCTTAAAATTGAACAAACCCTTACGGCTTTACCATAGGTTTCGATCGTTTTTGAAGACAAATCCCCTTAGTTGCGCATTTTCAATACGTTGATTATGGCTTCCCTCTAGCTTAGTTTGGATTAGCATTTTTCTTTTTCGTAGTGTTAGATCTTTGTTATTCCATGCAATTTATTTAACACTTTCTTTGATTGTTGATTGTTATGTTAATGGTTGCATACCCATATAGTCACTTCATATTTTAGTGGATAAATAAAATCAATTCAAACTGCTTGAGCAAAATCTTTTTTTTTTTTAAATAAACAAGATTATGTACCGAAATGGTACTAATTAGTTAATTAGTGTAATCAAGTCCCTGACTCCAGATTCTCTGGTTGTATTGGAAGTGAAATAAGCTTTCACACTTCACTTGGCTTGCAGCCAACCTTGATAAGCTAGTAACAACTCCTTTTTAGAAAATTCTCACACCATTAATTTTAATACCGACGTCTTACAAGGTATGAGCTTGGGAGAGCCCGTGGCTAAATCATGGGTTGTGGGCCTGCCTTTTAAGCAATACCTCTAAACCTATTTCCTTCCCTATCGAAGGATAGGTCATGACAGAGTGCTAGTGAAAATGGAGGTTGTTAAATTTGCTAGTGAAAATGGAGGTTGTTAAATTATCTTTTAATTGGCCATGATATTAATAATGTTGAAGAAACCACTTACAATTTTTGGACCTAGGGGCAAACTTGGGACTATAGTAAAAGTTGATAATTTTTTTGGGCAGTGCTATTTTCACCACTTACATGGCTAAATCCACCTTATATTCACTATAAAAATGCCATCAATCATTTAATTGCAATTTAAAGTAGTGGCCCAAACTTATTCACTTTCCTTCTTTTTATTTAAGACTTTTTTTATGTAATCAATTAATTTTTTTTTTTTTTTTGCCTTGTGTTTATCCCATATATATTAAAGGTACTATGTACTGTGAGATTTTACTTAAGTAGAAATTAGTTTTGTCAAAGAGAAAAATTTTCAAAAAACCTAATTCTTTTCAAAGTTGTCTATCAAATTTGTGGATTAATTGACAAGTAGAATATAGAAATTTTTTAACATAGACATTTTTTAACGCAATTACTTGTTTATAAACTTTCGCATTTATTGTGTGTGTCACCATCAAACTTTATTAGCTATCTTTTATACACATATACATATAATTGAATAATCAAAAAAAAAAATTATAAAGAATTTCTAAAATAAAATCATAATTTTATTCTCGAATGTGAAACTTTAAAAGATGAGATGTAATTATATCGCAACAATCCTAAAATAAGATTTTTTTTTTTAAATACCAATGAAATCTCATCATTTTGGCTTGACAAAAATTAATATCATCAGTGAGATATTTTCGAACAAGATAAGAAAGGGTTTAATGGTGATATGCACAACAAAAGCAAAAGCTTATTGAGATAATTTTGTTTTACAAAATTGTCTATGTTAATCTCTAGATTCTACTTGACAGTTAACCCTTAAATTTGCTTGACAATGTAAAAAAGAATTATATTTCTTGGGAATTGTTCTTTTTTCACAAAACATATATTGCGGAAGTAAAATCTAAAAAGAAAAAGAAAAGATAATGCCTTTATTATACACGAAATAGCCACATCAAACAAAAACAAATATGTGAAATGTTTAATTATGACAACTAAATTCTAAATAAAATTGGAAAAAGAATGAATAAGAAGGAAAGTAAATTAATTTGGGGCTACCACTTTATATTACAATTGAATGGTTGAGGAAATTTTGCCTTTTTAGTTAAAAATTGGGTGAATTAGTTATACAAAAGGTGGAAAAAGTGCAGCCATTTTTTTTTTTTTTTTTTTTAAACAAAATTTTTTAGACAAAATTGGAATTAGATCTAAAGTTGGAGATTTTTGGTGAATTAAGCGCTGGCATCTTACATAGGGTGTCAAATGCATATGATGGCCAATGGCGCTGCCGAATAATGTATGACGAACAAGGTGATGTCAAACCCATGAGGTGGCAATCCATGTTAAGCATTTTGTTGGCCCCATCACTAGATTGTCATGTCCCGTCCTTGGATCTAATGAAAAAAAAAATAAACATAAACATTAATTTTAGATAAGATATTTCTTGAATCCTAATATATTTTATTAGGCATGATTGACTTGAATGAGCACGCATCTTAATCATGTGAATAGTAGTTACCATAATTGCACTTTTAAAGGTATTAAATTAAAAAAAATTCTGATATATATTTCTATAGATTATGAATTCCAGCGGAGGAGCATCGAGAACCGCATGCTAACAAGCATATGATACGGGTTTGTGGTGTAAATACAAACGTGGAAAGGTAACGAAAGAAGAAATCCATGGTAGTCATGTCTAAAGGTAAAAATCATTAATCAAATCAAGTTTTGCTCTCGTGATCTTATCACGTTGGCATATTGTCATAGTCCTAGAAAAAGCAAAGTGATTCTAGATGTTTTTGTGAAATAAATTATATTGATGGGACCTAAACTGATTTTCATGTTGTATGTCAATTTTAGTTTTTTTTTTTTATTAGGACGGAAGAGCAAGAGATAAATTTTTGTCTATGTAGATTTGATTCATCGTGAGTTGAGTGAAAATGAATTTCAATTATTGTCCGTCCCACTTATTTATTTGGGTCCAATATGAAACATGTCTTTTGACAGCTATAATCACGTGTTCATGTTTTCTCTTCAATCATTCATCTTGGATATCAAATCATAGGTCATGTTTCCTCTTCAATTATTGATCATGAATCTTAAAATGTCATTTTAGTATTAAAAAAAAAAAAAGAAGGTGCCAAAATTCAACTTAGTTCAACTCAAAACTCCATTTGTTCAAGTGTTGAAAAGGCCAAACATCAACAAAAAGTGGTCCGAACAATTATTTTTACACATAAAATATATAGGCATTTCACAATAGGGTCTCTATGTACATAAAATTATTCTTAAACATTCTGCCAAAATATGCAATATTCTATTATTTTTAGTATAATTATAAGAGATTTATTACCATAATTTACATGATTATATTATTTCTTGTCCACTTATTGGAGGGTACAATTAATACACGCCCAGAATTAGAGACGTGGATAAAAGCTTTGCAAGGATAGATTACAACTTGATTAAAGTAATAATCAAAGGCAGCTTACCAAGTAAAGCTGACACTTGAACCTCCTATATGACTCAATTTCACGTAAGCTTTACATAAGTGCGCGCGCATGTGATTCAACAATCAAACAAAGGATAAACATTAAGTACAATTGTCGTTGAATTCTTTTTTTACGCATCCCACGTTTAACACAATTGATATTGACAGAATCATTTTTATAAAGTAACTAATTTCTCACTTCAATAGCAAGAGACATATACTTTATTATTTTGCGTATTATAAGGTATGCTAATGATTTGGTTATTGCTAAGTTTACCATCTACAAATATATTCTGGGGCCACTTAAAGGATCAATGATTGAAGAGGAAACATGAATAGATGACTTTACGTCGAAGATGAATTATTAGGGAGGAAACATGAACCTCTATGATTATAGTTATAGGGTGTGGGACTCAAGTGAAGAAGAGAGACGGACAATAATTGAGATTCATTTTCACTCAACTCACGATGAATCGAATCTACATATACAAGAATTTACCTCAAGCTCTCACGTCCTAATCAATATGAAATGATGCCATATTTTCACAAAAAGACATATGGAACCACTCTGTTCTTTTTAGGACCATGATGATGATATGCAGATGTGACAATATCATGAGAGCAAAATTTGCTTCGAGTTAGTAATTTCCACGTTGTCGACATGACCATTGTAGATTTCTTATTCCAATCCCTTTCCATGTTTGAATGTAGGCCACAAACATGTACCCTTTGCTTGTCTGTATCCATTCTTGGTGCTTCTCCATGGGAATTCAAACAATTCAAGCGAGATGGTTCAAAAGCCGTTTGGATAAAGGCTGTTCCTACTTCCAACGAGGAGAAGAAAGTTGTCAATAAATAGCGTAAATAAGGAAGTGGCTTTTTGTGTGTGTATATATATATGTATGCATGTGTGTAAGTATGCATGGATGAATTTTGTTTTGATACCTTTTAAATGTGGACATTATTATAAACTCCTTTTCACATGATTAAAAAGCGAGTTCATTCAGGTTAATCATACCTAATAAATTAACGTTACCCTCATGCTAGTCATGGTTAATCTTTTCTCTTTCGTTGGAGCAACTAAAAGGAGGGACAGGACAATGAGCCATAGGATCGGCAGAATGCTGGATGGGAACTTCCAGCTGATGCATCTAACGTGGCTACCGGCGCACAACGGCATACGTCCCCACCGTTTTGGCCGCGATACGGCCCATAATGTATAGCTGGCACACTGTGCAGGATGCCAAATGTAACCTCGATCCTGGAGAACACGCCGCTAACCGTTGATTCCCTGCTGCTTGCGAGGGTCCAGTCCTTATCCTCATGTCCATTGTTTGGTTCCTGATCTTGCACCCAATTATGTGATTTTGTTTGTTTAATAAGAAGCCCGGGCCTCTCTAAAGCACTTATTAGTTATTGCGATAATTTTCACTCATATGAATAGTCGGGACCAAAATAATTTCTCTACATGGACCAATTGTCTTTCTGAATGTAGGAAAACTTTCGTGCAAAAATGTGAAGCAATAGAGACTATAGACAAACACGAGTAACCTCGCCAAACAAGTAGATAGGTCAAATACGCTTAAAGATGCATATGTAGTAAAAATTCTCTGATAGTTCTGTCATTAATTCAGAAGTATGCCGACTTACATCAAAATAAAATCACATATTTGTATCTATGAAAACTAAACTAGAAAAATAAAATAAATAAATAAACTAGAAAATTCTAAGTAATTGATAGCGATTGCCTTATTTGAATATGATCAATTTAAGATTCCACTGTGGATGAAGAAATGATGTAACATCCTATATTTACAATCTATTAAAAGTTCAACCATTTGGCTAATAAATCAGCAACAGATCTCGACTTCCCCACCACCACCATCGGTTGGAAATAACTCAACCTAGAGTTTAAAAGTGTTGGATTATTCGATTAAACAAACACCTTTCAATCTACAAAGGCTGTGGATCAACATCTTCAAGGCCAGCAACTTTTCATTGCCTTGGATTAGATTCCACCGAAACTTTGCAACTGAACCATCAGCTTAATCTTCAGATTTTTCTGGTATAACAAAATCAATTTTCGGTATCTCCTTGAGTTTTCTTTTTTTTTTTTTGGTAGAAGGTATCTCCTTGAGTTAGGTCATTGGTTTTGCTTCCTTTTTGTTCCCTATCTGTATCAAATGGTAGCTTCTTGTCTGCCACCTTTAGTGGACATTGATAGAGAAAATATTAGGTACAACTTTGATTTCAAGTCAGTGAAAAACTAGTTCATTCACCTTGGAACATGTGTTGCACGCGGCGCACTTGTCAATCACTCTTTTTCTTTTTCTGTTTTTTTTTTTCCTTTTTCTCCCTTTCACTCTTCCCGGGACGACAATAGACGTATGTCCCCTTCCACCACTAGCTCACCACCATTTCGATCCTCTGATATCCAGCTTGAGCTTAGTCGGCAAACTTGAGCATTAGATTTTGGATCTAAGGTCAAGCGAGCCCTAGATTTGTGATCTAGAGCTTGACTCGACAATCTGGGTTGATTTTTGGTTGACCAAGGTCAGCATAGGCAACGAATGAGGTGGAAGTGATGGTGTGGTTCGTGGACACAATGTAAGGCCTTGATGTCATAGATAGATTCCTAACATAAATTCTCTAACAGCACTCTAACAATTTAGTTGCATCGTGATTCTCTCAATCATTGAGTTATGTTCTGTACATTCATAAGATTGGGAAATGTCGGTCCAAGGTACATAGGATAGTGTTAGTGCTCCATGTAGAACCTTTTAGCTCACTTTGAAAAAAAAAAAGGGTTAATACCCTAGAAAACTCCAAACTGGTATACTTGTGACAAATTTATCCCAAACTATTTTTTGACCATAAAAAACCCCAAACTAGTACACCGTGACAAATTTATCTCGACTGACCACAAAAAACCCTAAATTGGTACATTTATGACAAATTTACCCAAAACTAATTTTTTCGACTGCAAAAAACCCAAAACTGGTAAATTTGTGACAAATATACCCTCCGCTAAATTGGATTAATCCCACAAAAAAATCACAAAAATTGTAAATTGTGACAAATGGAGCGTAAAATCCCAAATTTGTATATAGTCAATTGCCACATATTATTTAACTTAATAATTTGATAGTAAAATTTAACAAAAACTAACATAGAGTAAATTTATCACAAGTGTATCAGTTTTGGGTAAATTTGTCAAAAGTATACCAGTTTGGGGTGACCACAAAATAGTTTGGGGTTTTTTAGGGTATTAACCCAAAAAAAAAAAAAAAAAAAAATTGGTCTTGCTTTTTCATTGTTAGGTTAACTTAATTAAAGATGAACATTTTTGACGCATAGGACAATGACAAGATTTACATGGCTTTAGATCATAGGTATTAGATTGATTGGAATCCTTAATTAGGTCCCCTTGCACACTAGCTATGCCAATTTCAATGAGTCATCTCCATGTAAAACGTGTTAGCTTACCTTTCCTTTTAACACTTGGTCTTGCTTTTTCTTCGTGCTAGATCAGGAAACACGTGATAGGGTTTGTTCTCCATGCAAAGCAGGCAAAGTCAATCATCAAGCCGGCATTGCTATACCGCAATGCCCACCGCCTAAAAACCACATTGGTCACCAGATTTCTTGAAATATTTACTAAACACCGAAATAGAATTGGGAATGGGCCACCGATCAATTATCAACTTTGATACTATTTGTTAGAAACGCGCAGCAAATTTCTAATACTTTTACTTGCGGAGATCGCCAAGAGAGGCCCATGACCACCCAATATTAGTATCAGAAGCTAGGTTACCAAGAAGTCTAGATACAATAGTCACTCGAAGAGAGTTATTGATGCTCTTATCTACATATGACGTGTGAGGGGGAGATTGTAGGAGTTTATTTCGCATTTGATTATAGAAGGGATTTGTGGTCAGTTTATAAAGTGTAAGAAAAAACCTCACCTTTTAAGCTTTCAGGGTGAGAGAGGCCCAAAACCACCAAACACACGTAACGTATTACTCCCATGTTGGCTGGTCCGATACTCACATTGCTGTTCAATCTCTCGGCTTTCTTAAAGTTCGTACTTTTAGCCATCAAGCCTTCTATGTTACCTTTTTAATAATTGCCCTGCAACTTCTAACATTCTTTTGAGGAAAGTGCAGACTTCACTTCCTCGACAGATATATCTCACTCCCTCTCATCAACGAATTAGGAAAGTGCTCATAAGAAATGGGTAAAGAAAAAAGCAGCATAATAGCTTGCTATTGATCAATATCATCTCATCCACATTCGTTTGATCATTGATGACTTTATCAAACTCAATTGTGATCATGAGTCGGCTTCCCTTAACCATCTTATATGTAAAGAAAAGTTGGATCAAGAAAAGTTTCTTCACGAGCAATTTCGATATATACAACTCTTCAAGTTTTGCTCAATCTTCAGTTGCACTCTTCTTATCTGCACCACAACCGAAACGTCATCCCCCAAATTCAAGAGAATAATTTTCCTAGCCTTTTTCAAGATATCAGCCTTTCCCTTCTTATTTCATACTCTAGAAAGACTTATCATCTCCCTCCAACGCTAAATCCAAGCCTTGTGTCTCAAGGAGCTCCTGCATCTTAATGAGCCTCAAGCTATAACAAATTCTGCTAGTGAATTCCTCCAACTCAAGCTTTGTTGAAATCATAGCCATAATTGAAGATAGACAAAATTCCCAGGGCAGTCAACCAACAATAGCCATAGGCTCTTTTACAATTTGTTATGACTAGCGAGGAACCGTAAACAAAATGAAATAATTCAAAAAATAAATAAATAAAACCTAAACAATGGTGATTTTCATAGTTTGATGGTGTGCCTAATATGTGGGAAAAAATCAACAATATGGTTCCACGATAATCAAGATGAAGAGAAATACAATCACTATAAGCTCACGTTCAAGTGCTTCCCAACTCTAAATACATCCAAACCCACATAAATCAATCAACAAGAAAGGAGATTTCTCTCACTCTCAACTTTCTTGGATGACTGCTCTCAAAAGCTCTCTAGGGTATTCACAAGTTGTCTATAAAATAAACATCAACATAGGGTTATAATAACTAGTAAGTGCATAATCAAGGCCACATTGGGGTGGGCCCCGACCAAGATAGGTAGATTTTATCAGTTTGGTTATTTTACTTTCCTTTTTTTCCCCTTCTCAAAGGCCATTTTGCTGTGAAGACCAAAGTCAAGGTAGGCCAAAGAGGTAACTTAACACTCATTGTTTGGTTTAAATATTGTCTACATAGAATCCTTTTTTTTTCCTTTTGCTTAAAGCAAGTTAGAGGATAGAAGCTCCCTTTTTGCAAACTCCTTAATCGTCTGATCTAGTAATAAGTCAGATAAATGAGACAGAAGGCGTAACCGTCACTTCGACGTAGGATGCCTCCCAGCATGCCAGCATGGCACTCAACAGCATATCAATAGCCATTTATTTCTAAGGGCGGGATCAATATATAAGAAAAAAATACATAGTTCAAGAATTCAATTGAACAAAAAAGAAACTCAAGAAATTGATGAAGTTTAGAGAGTAACATACTTTTATCACTTTCTTTATACTTTTTTTTTTGTCGAAACTTTCTTTTTTACTTCGATAGCTCCATGTGCAGGTACAATCAAATAAAATAATTTTTTTTCAAGGTATTTACTTCCGAAGTATATCATTTTGGGCCGCGTTTTTCTCCTTCACTAAACCTTTGATTGTTGAGTTATGAACATGGACGTCCGTTACATTTTTTCCTTTTTTTGTTAAGTTTGCGATGATCATATTAATATAACTTATAGACCAAAGGTTTGGTTTGAAGACAAGAAAAATATGACCCATTCTTTCTTGTTTTTTCAAGACCTATCACAACAATCAATCCCAATTTTCGTGTAGGTGCTTTAAAATTAAGCAAAATTAGGCATATATCATTGGTGTAAAGATAAATTTAAACAAAGGGGTCTCAATAATCCTTAATCCAAGAAATTTAATTTCTCTTCTCTTACTTTTATCAAATCAAGCATGTATAAAACTGTTTGTAGAAAAAAAGAATTAATACCATCGATGTATTCTATAATTACACTTAAATTAGTTGGTGATTGTGACTGCTTAGCTAAAGTAATTTACTTCAGGAGTTCCTAATCCTTGGCCCTCGGCCAAAGCCACATTAGTAAAAATGGACCTTAGAGCATCACCTATATGGTTTCTCCGCACAATCATTCCCTCTTCACACTATGTTGACACCTAATTTTAGCAAATCTAGGAAAATAAAGAAAATAAAAATTGCATTAGAACAAATAAAAGGAAAAAATGAAAAAATGGGGGAAATTGATTTGATTGATTATGCATGGAAATTTGAAATTCTGATGAATATTTGGATTTTATTAAATGTAGAAGCAATTTAAAAATCAAGTGAATAAAGGGTAAGAATTTTTGCAAAATGGAAGAAATCTGAGCAAAATCGAGCTGATTGCGAAATCACGCTCTAATTTACAACTTTGATTTAATGCGATAGAAGATGGAAACTCGAAAAATACCATACAAAGCGGCTATATGGAATCATTATAAAAGAGAGCTTCATTTTTTGTGATTCAGGGGGGATTTTTCGAAAAAATTGAGAGCAAAATTCATAGAGAAAAAATTTTCGTGAGAAATTCAAGCAAAAAAAACAAAAAAGGAAACCCTAGCGGCACTATTCATCTTTTTCGCAGGGCAGCCCCTGCCCGCGCCGGTGCCGCACTTGCGCCGGCCACCGTGCTGGCATTGCCTCCGCCAACCGCTACTGCACCTCCGCCACCGCCGCTTCGCCGGTCTACCAATGAAGCTCGCCGCGACGACCCGACGCCGTGCTTTGCTCGCCGACGCTCCTTGCAACCCACCGATCCAGCCACTACCGCTCCGCCTGCAAGCTAGCACCAGACGACGCTCCTCTCTACCTGTCCTCAACGCCTTCCAGTCCTTGCTTGACAACCGCCACTGTCCCAATCTCGCCGCTTAGGTATCTGACGCCGGTAGGTCTGAGCTCGCCTCCAGCCCGTGCTGATACACGACACCATCGTTGTCTAGATCTCATCGCTCGGGTGTCCGACGCCAGCAGATCTGAGATCCCCCGCAGCAACTGCAGCCCGAGCGCCCTTGCTCCACCTCTGCCGTCACCAATCTGCAGCACCAGAAGTCCCGGCGCCCTTGCTCGCCTTTGCCCGATGCTCAGCCGCTACCGTGCCGCTGTCCCTGCCGCGACCGGACACCGCCGGAGCCCACACTATCGCTGCTCGCCTCTCCTCGGTGCCCGACAGCAAGCGTCGCGCCCCGCAATGCCTCTTGCTAGTGCCCTACCACGTCGGAGTCCCTCGCCGGCGTCAACCCTTGCTGCCCCGCGCCAGACGTGCTGATCACCGTGCCCTCGCCGGAGCTCCAAACCGGCCAAGATTTTTTTTTTTTTTTTTAGAAAAACAAGAAAAAAATTAACTTAGGTATATTTATTTGATTTTAGTAGGCAAATTTATTTTATTTTATTGTTTTATTTTATTTCTTGTTTTTTCTTATTTGAGATATTTCCCTATGCATAATTGGAAATTCCAACATATCACCTAATTCGCAACCGCGCTTGGGTTTTTTATTTCATCTATAAGGCTTTAGATGAAATAATTAATCAAGCGGAAATGAAATTGATATTTTGATTTTTAGGGCTTAAGATCAATTTATTGATTTTACTAACGAAATATCATACCTTGATCTGAACGATGTGTGATATTTTTGATGATTTTGAATGGTCTGTCTTGTCTTGATTGCTTTATTTGAAATATGTTTGAGCTAGAATATTGCATGCTTTAGGGTTATTTGCATATTTAGACTAAACATTTTATCATGAATTTTCGAAATAAAAAATAAATTTAGGATGTTAGATTTTTGTTTCATTAGCTTAAATTACATGTTTAATTATTTGGCACTTATTAATTTCGAAAAGTAATTAAAAAAACAACAAAATATCATCATGCATATGTCATGTAGAATTAGGGCATTTTTTGTACGTTATTGCATATTAGGGTTAAATTGCACTTAGTTTAATTTTAGATAATATTTTTCTTAATTTATTATAAGTTTAGGTATTTTCTTAAATAGACTGCATTTTAGGATTATTTGGGTTAAGATAATATTTTAGTTTAAATTAGGATTTAGCTCAACCTAATTCATAATACAAATTGAATAGGATCTTAATCTAATTAGATAATTTTCACATTTTGTCTAATTTCGAATTTCATAAAAAAAAAAATGTCTTAGGATAAATTAGTTTTATTTTCTAGGATAAATTACATCCTTTTTTAAGGAAAAGAAAAAAAAAAAAAAGAAAATGTCATGTGCTTGTCATTAGGATCAAATTCATTGAAATGCATGCCATGTAGTGGTTGTTGTTAGGTCTATTTAATTAGAAATTGCATGTCATTAGAATTAGGTCATTTAGTTAATATTCCATTGCTTATTGCATGATTTTCATTAATCAAGTGAAAAAAAAAGAAATTGCGTGTTAATTAGAAATCATATCTAGGGTTGTTGATGTGGATTTTGAATTAATATTGTAGATGCTTTCATTGTTTTGAGGTAAGTTTTACAGTTTATTCATTGTTTATCTGAGTGTTAAATTGATGGTTTGTGCACTTGTATGATCACCTCACATGTTAGGGAAATAAACTGTCTGCAAAAATATATTTGCAAATAAAAGAATGGTACCGAAAGAACATTAGAGAAATCTAGTGTAACCAAGTTCCTATACCCATAGTCTCTGATTCGTAGGAGTAAAGTAAAACTCCTGTTATTTTACTTGGGTTTCTAATCGACCCACCGAAAATAGATTATTGTCGATTCCTAGATAAAATCTATCTGCATGTTAAGAATTTGAACATAAGTCGCGTATTGGTATGGGCTTGGAAGAGCTCGAGTTAAGTCTAGGCTTAATAATCCATTAGCCAAATTTTAGGTAATTCACCCGAAAAATTGGTCGCAACACACTATAATAAGCATAAAAGATCCTTCTTCATCATCAGCATCGGTGCTCCACTTTTCCGCTCTCTTGAGAGAGGGTTGATCATTATGGGCTTGTGGGACTAGATGTGAAGAATGTCAAAACCTATGTTACGAAAAGATTAGGAGTTTTGGATCTGAAGAACATCAAAACTAGTATTACCAGATGACATTAGACATTCGTGGTTAAAATTCCAAGAACTTTAGAATTGGTGTTACGAGAAGATTAAACATTCATAATTAGAATCTAAAGAATGTCAGAACCAATGCCGTGAGGACATCGGATATTTGTGGTTAGAATCTGAAGAACGTCAGAACCAAAATTTTTTAGCAAAGACCAAGGGTAATGTGATTAGCCTAAATCTCATTTCTACGTACTTTTATTAAAATGCATGAATAATGTTTTATAAATACGTATATACAATTTTTACTTCTGCTGCGATTAGACTTTAATCTTAATTTACCTAAATATGTGTTATTGTTTATCAAAACAAACACCAACACTCTAGTCGTACAATAGAGAGTATCTATGCAATATAATGTAATGTATGTATTTACCTTGTAATTGTTACTAATGCTATAATTGGAACCCTTGGACTTGAAAGAGATTTGAGTAGATATTGAACATAATTGGCAAAAAAATGCTCTTGAAACTAAGAGTTAATTGGTCCCAGGTGGATCAGTCCCTAGCCTAAAATCAAGAACAAATCTTGTGGCTCTCGATTCTAAGAAAGAGAGGTGAGAATCAGGAACTAGGAACTAGGAGCTGACTTTGTGGAACCGGGAATTGGACATGTTGATTTTCAAATAGGTGGCAAAATTTCTCTTCCTTCATAAATGATTTATTAATTTGATAAAAAAATTGAAAGGAAAGACATCTCACTACTTGTTTTTTTTTTTTTTTTTTTGGTAAAAGGTAATAAATCTCACTACTTTTTTTAGTCTTTGTGGAACCAAAGAAACATTTTCCTAGGCAAGTGTGCAGAGAGGAAACTGACGCACGCTGCTAGGGAAATATTTTTGTGGGTGTCCCTTTTCCTTTTATTATTAAAACACCCACACACTCTCTCTCTACTCTCTCTAATATGCATCGAGCACCTGACGGTTCCACCTTTGTCAAATCTCTTTTATCTCTTTCACCCTTAGTTTCCACGTGATGAGCTTTACTTTCATCTAGCTTCGTAGTGATGGTGACTTTACTTTCGTCTAGCTTCACTGTGATGATGGCTACGCAAGACTCTGACGGTGGCTGCCTGAGAGAGAGAGAGAGAGGTGAGAGCATCAAGCGCAAGAAAGGGAGGTGAGAGGTTGAGAGAGTCGAGCGCGAGAAAGGGAGGTGAGAAGCTGAGGTCTTAAAGAGAGAGAGCTTAATCTTAATTTAGGGTTACCTCTGGTTGGTTGAATTCACGCAAGAAACTGAAAATCAAACCAATTATTCCTCATTTCACATTCACTGGGAGCCAAACAGGTTCCTGCTGGAAACATCATTCTCCAGGAAGCTCGAGAACGCATGCTGACAAGCATAGGATACGGGTTTGTAGTGTAAATGCAAACGTGGAAAGGTAACGAAAGAAGAAATCCATAGTAGTCATGTCTAAAGGTATAAATCATTGATTGAACCAAGTTTTGCTCTCGTGATCTTATCATGTTGGCATATTGTCATGGTCCTAGAAAAAGCAAAGTGGTTCTAGATGTTTTTGTGAAATAAATGATATTGATTGGACCTAAATTGATTTTCATGTTGTATGTCAATTTTAATTTTCTTTTTTGATTAGGACGGGAGAGCTAGAGATAAATTTTTGTATATGTAGATTCGATTAATCATGAGTCGAGTGAAAATGAATCTCAATCATTGTCCATCCCACTTATTTATTTGGGTCCAATATGAAACATATGTCTTTTGACAGCTATAATCATGTGTTCATGTTTTCTCTTCAATCATTCATCTTGGATATCAAATCCTAGGTCATGTTTCCTCTTCAATTATTGATTGTGGATCTTAAAATGTCATTTTAGTATAAAAAGAAGGTGTCAAAATTCTTAGTCAACTCAAAACTCCATTTGTTCAAGTGTTGAAAAGGCCAGACATCAACAAAAAGTGGCCCGAACAATTATTTTTACACATAAAATATTTACGCATTTCACAATAGAGTCTATATGCACATAAAATTATCCTTAAACATTCTGCCAAAATATGCATTATTCTATTATTTTTAGTATAATTATAAGAGATTTATTACCATAATTTACATGATTATATTATTTCTTGTCCACTTATTGGTGGGTACAATTAATACATGCCAGAATTAGAGACGCGGGTAAAAGATTTGCAAGGATAGATTACAACTTGGTTAAAGTAATAATCAAAGGCAGCTTACCAAGTAAAGCTGACACGTGAACCTCCCATATGACTCAATTTCACGTAAGCTTTACATAAGTGCACGAGCATGTGATTCAACAATCAAACAAAGGATAAACATTAAGTACAAATGTCATTGAATTCTTTTTTTACGCATCCCACGTTTAACACAATTGATATTGACGGAACCATTTTTATAAAGTAACTAATTTCTCACTTCAATAGCTAGAGACATATACTTTATTATTCTGCGTATTATAAGGTATGCTAATGATTTGGTTATTGCTAAGTTTACCATCTACAAATATATTTTGGGGCCACTCAAAGGATCAATGATTGAAGAGGAAACATGAATAGATGACTTTACGTCGAAGATGAATTATTAGGGAGGAAACATCAACCTCTATGATTATAGTTATAGGGTGTGGGACTCAAGTGAAGAAGAGAGACGGACAATAATTGAGATTCATTTTCACTCAACTCACGATGAATCGAATCTACATAAACAAGAATTTACCTCAAGCTCTCACGTCCTAATCAATATGAAATGATGCCATATTTTCACAAAAAGACATATGGAACCACTCTGTTCTTTTTAGGACCATGATGATGATATGTAGATGTGACAATATCATGAGAGCAAAATTTGCTTCGAGTTAGTAATTTCCACGTTGTTGACATGACCATTGTAGATTTCTTATTCCAATCCCTTTCCATGTTTGAATGTAGGCCACAAACATGTACCCTTTGCTTGTCTGTATCCATTCTTGGTGCTTCTCCATGGGAATTCAAACAATTCAAGCGAGATGGTTCAGAAGCCATTTGGAGAAAGGCCGTTCCTACTTCCAACGAGGAGAAGAAAGTCGTCAATAAATAGCATAAATAAAGAAGTGGCTTTTTGTGTGTGTATATATATATGTATGCATGTGTGTAAGTATGCATGGATGAATTTTGTTTTGATACCTTTTAAATGTGGACATTATTATAAACTCCTTTTCACATGATTAAAAAGCGAGTTCATTCAGGTTAATCATACCTAATAAATTAACGTTACCCTCATGCTAGTCATGGTTAATCTTTTCTCTTTCGTTGGAGCAGCTAAAAGGAGGATCCAAGGATGGGACAGGACAATGAGCCATAGGACTGGCAGAATGCTGGACGGGAACTTCCAGCTGATGCATCTAACGTGGCTACCGGCGCACAACGGCATACTTCCCCACCGTTTTGGCCGCGAGACGGCCCATAATGTACAGCTGGCACACTGTGCAGGATGCCAAATGTAACCTCGATCCTGGAGAACACGCCGCTAACCGTTGATTCCCTGCTGCTTGCGAGGGTCCAGTCCTTATCCTTACTGTCCACTGTTTGGTTCCTGATCTTGCACCCAATTATGTGATTTTGTTTGTTTAATAAGAAGCCAGGGCCTCTCTAAAGCACTTATTAGTTATTGTGATAATTTTCACTCATATGAATAGTCGGGACCAAAATAATTTCTCTACATGGACCAATTGTCTTTCTGAATGTAGGAAAACTTTCGTGCAAAAATGTGAAGCAATAGAGACTATAGACAAACACGAGTAACCTTGCAAAACAAGTAGATAGGTCAAATACGCTTAAAGATGCATATGTAGTAAAAATTCTCTGATAGTTCTGTCATTAATTCAGAAGTATGCCGACTTACATCAAAATAAAATCACATATTTGTATCTGTGAAAACTAAACTAGAAAAATAAAATAAATAAATAAATAAACTAGAAAATTCTAAGTAATTGATAGCGATTGCCTTATTTGAATATGATCAATTTAAGATTCCACTATGGATGAAGAAATGATGTAACATCCTATATTTACAGTCTATTAAAAGTTCAACCGTTTGGCTAATAAATCAGCAACGGATCTCGACTTCCCCACCAACACCATCGGTTGGAAATAACTCGACCTAGAGTTTAGAAGTGTTGGATTATTCGATTAAACAAACACCTTTCAATCTACAAAGGCTGTGGATCAACATCTTCAAGGCCAGCAACTTTTCATTGCCTTGGATTAGATTCCACCGAAACTTTGCAACTGAACCATCAGCTTAATCTTCAGATTTTTCTGGTATAACAAAATCAATTTTCGGTATCTCCTTGAGTTAGGTCATTTGTTTTGTCTCCTTTTTGGTCCCTATCTCTATCAAATGGTAGCTTCTTGTCTGCCACTTCTAGTGGACATTGATAGAGAAAATATTAGGTACAACATTGATTTCAACTCAATGAAAAATTATTTCATTCACCTTGAAACATGTGTTGCACGCAGAGGCGCACTTGTCAATCACTCTTTTTTTCTTTTTCTCCTTCTGTTCTTTTTCCCTCTTTCTTGCTTTCACTCTTCCCGAGACGACAAGAGATGTATGTCCCCTTCCATCACTAGCTCACCGGCATTTCAATCCTCTGATGTCCAGCTCGAGCTCAGTTGGCAAACTTGAGCATTAGATTTTGGATTTAAGGTCAAGCGAGCCCTAGATTTGTGATCTAGAGCTCGACTCAAACTTAAATCTGGGTTGATTTTTGGTCAACCAAGATCGGCGTCGGCAACGAATAAGGTGGAAGTGACGGTGTGGTTCGTCGACACAGCGTAAGGCCTTGATGTCATAGATAGGTTCCTAACATAAATTCTCTAACACCACCCTAACAATTTAGTTGCATCGTGATTCTATCAATCATTGAGTTATGTTCTGTACCTTCATAAGATTGGAAAATGTCGGACCGAGGCACATAGGATGGCGTTAGTGCTCCATGCAGAACTTTTTAGCTCACTTTGAAAACAAAAAATTGGTCTTGCTTTTTAATTGTCAAGTCAACTTAATTAAAGATGAACATTTCCGACGCATAGGACAATGACAAGATTTCCGTGGCTTTAGATCATAGGTAGTAGATTGATAGGAATCCTTAATTAGGTCCCCTTGCACACTAGCTACGCCAATTTCAGTGAGTCATCTCCATGTAAAACATGTTAGCTTACCTTTCCTTTTAACACTTGGTCTTGCTTTTTCTTCGTGTCAGATCGCGAAACACATGATAGGGTTTGTTCTCCATGCAAGGCATGCAAAGTCAATCATCAAGCTGGCATTGCTATACCATAATGCCCACCGCCTAAAAACCACGTTGGTCATCAGATTTCTCGAAATATTTACTAAACACCGAAATAGAATTGGGAGTGGGCCACCAATTAATTATCAACTTTGATACTATTTATTAGGAATGCACAGGAAAATTCTAATACTTTTACTTGAGGAGATCGCCAAGAGAGGCCCATGACCACCCAATATTAGTATCAGAAGCTAGGTTACCAAGAAGTCTAGATCCAATAGTCACTCGAAGAGAGTTACTGATGCTCTCATCTAAATATGCGTGTGAGGGGGAGATTGTTGGAGTTTATGTCGCATTGATTATAGAAGGGACTTGTGGTCTGTTTATAAGTGTAAGAAAAAACCTCACCTTTTAAGCTTTCAGGGGTGAGATTGGCCAAAAACCACTAAACTCACATAACATACTACTCCCATGTTGGCTGGTCTGATACTCACATTGCTGTTTGATCTCTCGGCTTTCTTAAAGTTCGTACTTTTAGCCATCAAGCCCTCTATGTTACTTTTCTAATAATTGCCCTGCAACTTCTAACATTCTTTTGAGGAAAGTGCAGACTTCACTTCCTCGACGGATATATCTCACTCCCTTTCATGAACGAATTAGGAAAGTGCTCATAAGAATTGGGTAAAGAACAAAGCAGCATAATGGCTTGCTATTGATCAATATCATCTCATCCACATTCGTTTGATCATTGATGACTTTATCAAACTCAATTGTGATCATGAGTCGACTTCCCTTAACCATCTTATAGGTAAAGAAAAGTTGGATCAAGAAAAGTTTCTTCATGAGCAATTTAGATATATACAACTCTTCAAGTTTTGCTCAATCTACAGTTGCACTCTTCTTATCTACAACATAACCAAAATGTCATTCCCCAAGTTCAAGAGAATAATTTTCCTAGCCGTTTTCAAGATATCAGCCTTTCCCTTCAGATTTCATACTCTAGGGAAACTTATCATCTCCCCCAACGCTAAATCCAAGCCTTGGGTCTCAAGCAGCTCCTGCTTCTTAATGAGCCTCAAGCTATAACAAATTCTGCTAGCGAATTCCACCAACTCGAGCTTTGTTGAATCATAGCCATAATTGCAGACAGACAAAATTCTCAGAGCAGTCGACCAACGATAGCCATAGGCTGTTTTACAATTTGTTATGACCAGCGGGGAACCGTAAACAAACGAAATAATTGAAGAAAGAATTTCAAACCTAAACAATGGTGATTTTGGTAGTTTGATGGTGTGCCTAATCCGTGGGTAAAAATCGACTATATGGTTCCACTATAATCAAGATGAAGAGGAGTAAAATCACTAGAACCTCACATTCAAGTGCTTCCCAACCCTAAATACATCCAAACCAACATGAATCAATAAAAAAGAAAGGAGATTTATTTAACTCTCAACTTTCTTGGATGAGTATTCTCAAAAGCTCTCTAGAGTATTCACAAGTTGTGTACAAAATAAACATCAACATAGGGTTATAAGAACTAGTAAGTGCATAATCAAAGTCACATCGGAGTGGACCCCGATCAAGATAGGTAGATTTTATCAGTTTGGTTTTTTTTTTATAATTTTTTTTCCCTTCTCAGAAGTCATTTTGCTGTGAAGACCAAAGTCAAGGTAGGCCAGAGAGGTAATTTAAAAACTCATTGTTTGGTTTAAAAAGTTGTCTAAATAAAATCTTTTTTCCTTCCGCTTAAAGCGAGCTGGAGGATAGAAGCTTCCTTTTTGCAAACTCCTCAATCGTCTGATCTAGTGGTAAGTTAGATAAATAACGAGGCATAAGGCGTAATTGTTATGTCACTTCGACGTAGGATGCCGCCCAGCATGCCAGCATGGCACTTAACAGCATATCAATTGCCGTTTATTTTTCTAAGGGCGGGATCATATAAAAAAAGAATACATAGCTCAAGAATTCAATTGGACAAAAAAGAAACTCAAGAAATTGATGAAGTTTAGAGAGTGACGTAGTTTTATCACTTTCTTTATACTTTTTCTTTTCTTTTGGGTTGAAACTTTCTTTTTTACTTGGATAGCTCTCCATTTGCAGGTACAATCAAATAAACAAAATTCTTTTCAAGGTATTCACTTCAAAAGTAAATAATTTTGGGCCGCGTTTTTCTCCATCACTAACATGGACCTCCGTTACATTTTTTCTTAGTTAAGTGTGCATATGACGATGTCCATGTTAATATAACTTATAGGTCAAATGTTTGGTTTGAGGACAAGAAAAATATGACCCATTCTTTCTTGGTTTTTCAAAAATTATCACAACAATCAATCTCAATTTTCGTGTAGGTGCTTTAAAATTAAGCAAAGTTAGGGCATATATTGTCGGTGTAAAGATAAATTTAAACAATGGGTCTCAACAATCCTTAATCTGATAAATTTTAATTTCTCACTCTCTTCCTTTCATCAAATCAAGGATGGTTAAACTGTTTGTAGAAAAATAAAATTCATACCACCGTTGTATTCTATAATTAGGCTTAAAATTAATTGGTGATTGTGACTGCTTATCTAAAGTAGTAAACTTCAGGACTTCCTAATCCTTGGCCCTCGGCCAAAGCCGCATCAGTTAAAAGGGACCTCAAAGCATCACCCATATGGTTTCACCGCGCATTCATTCCCTCTTCACACTATAATAAGTATAAAAGATCCTTCTCCATCATCGGCATCGGTGCTCCACTTTTCCGCTCTCTTTAGAGAGGGTTGATGATTATCAACATGTCTAGGTTCTGGGGTAAAGGTCAATGGCTAAAAATTGAGCCCCAACTACTAAGAATTGAGGCACTGCTGGCCATCACTGCTGCAATCTTAGTCTTCCTTGGGGTCTTCGGCTCGTTCAGGCGATGCTGCAGCAACCGTGCATTTGCATTGGTCGCATTCACAGCCTATAGTCTTTTTCCTGCCATCATCGCGTACACGCTTGGCCTTATCCAAAGCGCTCCTTTCTGCAGTTTGCATCTCCCCATATGGCTGGCTTATCTGGTGATAGTTCTCGGGAGTGCAGACTCCTACACTGCACACAGCATTGAAGACATTGAACAGTGGAAGTCATTCAGCGTCGACTCTGCCGCTAAATGTTTCATGGCAAGCTGGATAATTGCTTCATGCGTGGTCGGCCATTCAAAGAAAATATTGTGCGCGGTGTTTCTTTTTGTCATTCTATTCATGAAAATTGATGAAAGAGCACGAGCTTTGATGTTTGCAAGCAATTCTGTGATGCAGAAGAACTCCAAGTTAGTAGTAGACTACATGAGCACCCTCTACGAGAGGAGAGATCGCAAAGAAGATGACGCTACAATAAATCCCGCTAAAATAGATCCCACTACAATGGTGGGCGGGTGCAAGTACTTGGTGAGAGTGCCAAAAGAGGCAAAGGTGCTATCATTGTTCTCCACACAGATATGCTGGCCAAAGCCAGCACAGTGGGAGGATGGGAAAGCACCGCGGCATCGACAAAAACTATTGATGACAGATGAAGTTATCACTGTCGAAAAGGTTTGGCAATGCAAAGAAAGGCTTTTAGATGTAAGCAGAGGAGACCCAGATAACCGACTCAAGGATCTTTGCCTGTCTTTTTCGCTCTTCAAGTTCATCTGCCTGAGATTCACTGGCTGTTCATTGCCCCAAGGTGCTCACGACAATTTACGTAGCCTGATTAAAGATATTCTTTCCGAAAGGAATGGTCATGAGCGAGTTTTCAGACTCATCGAAATAGAACTTGCATTTCTTTTCGATTTATTCTACACCAAATACCCAGTGAATCTCAGCCCATGTCGGTTGGTGTGTAAATTTACTCTGCTCGCCATTTTGGTTGCTGCTGCTCTGTATTCACTCTACTTGGCGATTTTTTTCTATGGAGAATGGAATTGGTCTGAGGAAGAGCGGTTTGCTGTTTTGGTAACCATGTTGTTGATGATTTCAATCCTTGTCGTTGAATTTGCTCAGTTTGGCATCATGATTTTCTCAGAATGGGCAAAAGTGATATACATATGCAAGTATGTGCAAAGCAAGTGGTTGCAAAGCAACAGATGTGCTGTGAAGTTGATCGAGATAATGTGCAGAGTTAGTTTACTGAAGCCTTGGGGAAGACAGCTCCATCAATACTCGCTCCTCCAATCATATAGCTATTCTCCATGGAAGTGTACACATAATAAACTCACTGCTGCTTACTTCGACTTGAAAAGGAACGGTCAGAAAAAAATTGCTCCCACCAATTTGCCTGACGAAGTGACAGAGGCGATCTCTTGGTCTCTAAGGAACAAGAAGGAGAAAGAGTCTTTAAGGCTCAATGGCTTGTCTAAAGAAGAGCTCTTATCGGCATGTCATCTTGAGACAACCACTCATGTTATATTGGTCTGGCACATAGCAACCACATTCTGTGAGCATGAAGCACCTCCAACAGATTCTCAACTTTCACAAGAACAGAGAAACATAGCAACTAAACAGAGAATCATAGCAACTAAGTTATCGCGATATCTTGCTTATTTGGTCGCTTTTGCCCCAAGGTTGCTCCCTGATCAAGCTTGCAGGACCGAATACATATTTGATTGTGCTGTCAGCGAAGCCAGGAAAATTTTCCCGGGATCCTCGGTTTCAATGGACGACAGGATTCAAGAGCTAAAGAACATTGACAGCGTGTGGAATGAAACCATCATTGGTCGAGGCGCACAGCTAGGAACACAACTTGTTCGAGAAAACGTGGATGTTTGGAAGGTCTTGGCTGACTTCTGGGTTGAAATGATGTTGTATGTAGCTCCTTCGGATGATGTAGCGGCTCATGCTAAGTACCTCACTACGGGGGGCGAGTTTGTGACTCATGTATGGGTTTTGGTCTCTCACATGGGTATCATAAGAGATCCATGCAATGGTGAGCAACATAATGATCTAGAGGGGAACTGAACTTGGTCTTATGTTATGATGTCATATGCATAGTTAACTGCTTAAAAAGTCTATGTTATGTAAATATGTGTAGCAGTCTCTTTATCTTGCATCGGTCCCAGGTCAACTTTCCCATGTATGATGCTTGGTATCTTCTTTTATGTGGTGTAGTGTGTTGCTTGATCCAGAAAATATCATTAAAGAGTCGAATTTGTTGTGCATTTGAGACTGTTTTTTGTTGCACATGACGATATGCAATGATTTTCTTTTTCTATTCACACTTTGTTAAGAGTATATGCGGTAAAAGAGTCCACATTTCCCAGAACCACCAACGAAGTAGACAACCGTATCGGGGATGTCACGAAGCAAAACAGAGCATTTTTAATGGGGCCGAGACCGAAGGCGACAGCAGGGCCAAAACGGCGCAAGCCACCGAAGCTATGAGCCCAAAAGCTCCATTTCAACTACATCATCTCGTCGTGCCAAAGATGCTAAGAAAGATGCACAAGCAAGGCTATGAAGGTCAATAGAGCCTTAATCCACGGAAACGTATCGAGACCTTTGAGCGCACTCCAATTAAAATTGCATGAATCATGCATACTCTTGCCCTGGATATCACGCCTTTTGTTCTCGTTCTTCTATTTAAGCTTGTCCAAAGCTAGGACTGCGGAGGAGAGTCTCAGTGGATGTAGATCCGGACTGGTCATTTCAATTTTCTTTTTATATTCGTTGGACCTGTTCCTTTTAATCCCCTAACAATCTACCAACATATTTTTACTATCCCAGTATTTGATGGTTGATTGGGTGCTTGTTTAATTTGCTTCTGCATGTATTTAATTGAAAGATAAAAAGAAAGGGTCGGCGATGCGTCCTGGAAATGTCTCATTTCAGTCGACCATTGAGGGATGTGTGTGTGCCCGAGGTTCGGGATGTGACAGGTTGTGTGTTTTTACTATCCCTGTGCTTGATTGTTAGCTGGGTGTTTATTTAATTCGCTTCCGCATGTGCTTAATTGAAAAACAAAAAGAATGGGTTGGCGATGCGTCCTGGGACGTCACATCTTTAATCGACCTCCGAGGGATGTATGCGTGCCCGGAGTTCAGGGTGTGATAAAATTAATTTCGATCAGGCCGTCTTCCAAAACCAAATCGAAGCAAATGAGAAAACAGATTGAAATCCTCCAATCAAATTTCTCCAGAGCTCTTCCTTGACACGAACTCATAGAACTCATAAAACAGAAACATTAAATTTCTAGGGATCTCTTGATGAGACCAATTGCCATGATTTCCATGCTAAATTAGCTCGCAACCAATTTATGCGTGGATACTTAACTCTACCTTTGGACAGCTTCCACAATATTCCTTTCACCAATGGATTCCTAATGTAAACTCTGACACTTCTCCCACAAATTCAATTTAAATTAGTTTATATAGCATCTCTCATACTTCTCCTAATATTACGGAATTAACCCCATGCGGTCATGGAATTAGGAAATCTCAGTTCATGACATTTCCTGTCACTTTTCCACAAGGCTCTCGTTGTGGGCTATTCTATTGCTTCCTTACATTCACTAATCATCACCACCTCTCCCTAGGTCCTATATGGATGGCCAATACTCGCTCAATGGAATGTGTGTCGCTTCCTTGCATCCCACACCATCATTGTTTCTCCCTGCTTCATGTGAATGGCCTACGGTCATCGAACAGCAACACTTTCGTCTCTTCTGCAGGTCATGCTTGAAACATGGTAATGGATGTCATCTATACTTATAATCAAGAAGCCTACCCGATACTATTTGTTACGTTCCGCGTTGCTTGGCCTCAGTCATGGACCTTGCCACGCCTCGTAAGCCAATTCACTAGGTTAGCCTTAGGATCATTTCATGGCTTGAAATGTCTTATTGTGAGTGACCGATCATTGTCTCCCATCAACTTGGACATCTCCACATCTCGGACTGGGCATGCGGTCTCAACACACATCTAATTTCAACCTCCATGATCACTATCGGCAAAGCAACATTAGCTTCCGACCATTTTTTATGTGGATGGACAACTCGTCTTTGAACATCTTCCACATGATATTCCTTTCATAAGCAGATTCCCAGCATAAATCCACTCGAACCACTTTGCATCATTACTTTCCCATCCCTCATGCTTCTCCCAATGTTATGGAGGTCTATACCATACCTTGGCACATAGGATAGCATCAGTTCTCCATGCAAAACGTGTTAGCTCACCTTTTTTTATAATACTTGCTTTTTCTTTGTCAGGTCAACTTTACTAAAGATGAAGATTTGCGACATATAGGACAATGAGAAGATATATGTGGCTGTAAATAAAGGATATTGGATTGATTGGATTCCTTATTGAGGTCCCCTTCCATACTAGCTAGTATAGTTATTGATTTAACCATCTTCACTGTCGTAAAAATTTATTAGGAGCCACATTTTACTGATATCCATAGCCTTGACGATTAATCTCCGTCCACTTCGAAGGTACAGGTCATTCATTGTGCAATTTAAGTAATGTATGCGCGAACCAGGAGCACTACATATTAATTCTTCATATCTTAGAATTTCGAGTACGAAAAGTTTCAAACTTGGGGGCTCAACTTTAACTAGTATTGTACTTGATTAATTTCTTTCTGGTTATAAGAATGACACAATGAAAATAAAATAAAAGAAATCTGGAGTAAAAAGGGAAAGGAAATAGTAATGCATCTCTAATTCTAACGTTTTGTACTACTTTGGAGCTAGAAATATGATTCGAGTTTTAAATGTGTAAATTATTATAAAACTAGTATAATTAAATTATTTATATAATATATATAATGCATACCATCATATCAAATTTTCTTCTCCTAATAGAAACCTTAATTCGTTCGTCTGTTGACCAAGTTACCGTGTATGTTTTTTTTGCTCATTCACTTCCATTGGCTAACATTCATTTTCACTTACACCCTTCATGAAAGGAGAGGCCGGGCCTGGGCTGGCCCGGCCTAGCCCCTTTACTTTTCTTTATCTTCTTCTTTAATTACCACTTGCGGGCCGGCCCATCTCATCTGCTTTCCGGCCCGGCCTGCTCATCTCTTCCCTTCCCCTTCTCTCCTCTCTGTCGTGGACCGTAGCCGGACGACAGACGACACAGTACGAAAGACGCCGGTACAGTGGTACAGAGAACGCCGCGGAAAACGTCGCGCGGTACGGGTTCGGACGGAGGCATCTGGCGTCATCCTGGCCCGAAGAGAGGACGGAGAGAGGCATAAAGCGGGAAAGAAAAGGCCAAGAGAGAGGGGGAGCTCGAGGGTGGCTGCTTCTCCAAGGGTTCGGCTGAAAACGCTCATTCCCTCCAACCCTTTTTGCTCCGCCCTATTTTGGTTTGAGGGAGAGGCGGCAACCCGGCTTCTCCGGTTTATGCGTGTTTTACTTCTGATTCGTTGGCGTCGAGCATTTCCTAGTTATTTTCCGTGAATCTAGATCTGAATCCGAGTTCTAAGAGTGTCAGAAAAGTAGAAAGCTTGGGATTTGGGAGAATTGTATATTGCTTTTCTATATTCCTTTCAATATGTAATTACAATCTATTTATAATACAGAGAGTCTAAAATAATAAAGGAATAAAAATATAGACAATATCCCAAAGATGTACATAAAATATTCCCTATAATCAAAGAGTCAATTAGGATCAATCGACATCGGCAACGGTATCTTCAACAAAGAGTGGTCAATGTCTTTTTTCTCGATCAGTGCCCACCATGTGTTCGAGGGAATGCCTGAACCAAACCGGTCGCTTTTGTCTCGGGTTCCAAATTGTTCCGAGGATTCGTAGATGTGTTTTGTCCGGTACAACGTTTTTACTGATTGCCGAATGCATTTCTTTGGTCAGATTTCATCTCTTCAAAGTCTGGATAGCCATGGATTTTCGGTTGTCAGTTTTGTCTCGTGCTTTGATATATTCTGCGATTGTTAGTGGGGTTTATTGTGTGGCCACGAGCGCGAGCGTCGAGTGATCGCGGGTAGGGACTGACGGTTGTCTGGGGTTCGGTTCGGAAGTCGTTCGCTATGGAGATCCGGTGATGGTCGGGTCGGTCGCTGGCGGGAAGGATGTTTCACGATTTGCTTTGGGGAGTCTCATCATGGACGCTCGACGGTGGAATCTGTATATGCGATATACTGATGTATTAGTCTGATGAGCTCTGATTCCTGAAGTCCTAGTGCGGTCGTCTTGCATTTTGGTGTGTTGTGGGGATGTCCTGGGGGCAAGTGGAATAGGGAGAAGACGTTGAAAGGTTTAGGGAAATAGAGAAGAAAACAAAAAATGGGAAAATGGATTTATTTTTACTCAAATAGCAAAAAGATCTTCCGGTTGAATTGAAGTGGGGAGAGCAGGGCTTAATTGTGGTTATAATCCGTTTGGGCTTGGTCTGCCCTGACGGAAGCTTTGGGCTATTGATGCATTGGGCTTAGTTCGCTTTTAGACTAGGCTTGTGTTATTTTGAAAATGGATTTAATATCGGGGCCCAAACGCGTCCGTGACCCGGACCTGCGGAGCCATATGTGTCCACGTTCGAATTCGGCCCTAGGGTCCAACCCGAATCCCTATTTTTGAATTGAAAATAGAAAATAATAATTAAAAATTCCGAAATTTTTTTTATTTACATAGAGTAAAAAAGATTTTAAAAAAATTGGGTAATTTTTCTTAAAAAAGTGGAAGCCTCTCAATCTAAAATTGTGCTTAAAATTGAACAAGCCCCAATGACTTTATCATAGGTTTCCGATCATTCTTGAAGACAAACCCCCTTGGTTGTGCACAAGCCCCCACATAATTTATTTTTCCTAAAATAAATACATTAGTTATGGCTTCCCTTTAATCTAATTAGGATTGGCATTTATCTTTTTCTTAGTGTTAGATCTTTGCTATACCATGTAAATTGTATAACGCTTTTCATTATTACTGATTGTTATGTTAATGATTGCGCAATTACATGGTTCCTTTACATGTTAGTGGATAGGTATAAAATCAATCCAAATTGCCTAATCAAAATCATTTTTTTAAAATGAACAAGATTGGATACTTAAATGACACTAATTGTTAATTAGTCTAACTAAGTCCCTGACCACAAATTCTCTAGTTGCGTAGGAAGTGAAATACACTCCTACACTTTACTTGGTTTCTACTCGACCCTGATAGACTAGTAGTGACTCATTTTTACAAAATTCTCATACCATCAATTTGAATACCAATGTCACATGAGATATAGGTTTGAGAGAGTCCGCGTCTAAATAATGAGTCATAAGCTTGTCCTTTATGCAACACCTTTAAACCTATTTCCTTCCTTATTGAAGGGTAGGTCACAACAAAGTGTTGGTGAAAAGGCAGGTTCTTAAATTGTCTTTCAATTGGCCATGATAATAATAATTTTGAAGAAACTAGTAATGATTTTTAGACGTAGGGGCAGATTTGGGACTACAGAGAAAATTGGCAAATTTTTTTGGACAGCTTTATTTCCACCCCTTATATGGCTAAATCCACCCTATTTTCAAGAAAAAAAATTGCCATAAATCATTCAATTGCAATTTGAAGTGGTGGCCCAAACTTATTTACTTTCCTTCTTCTAATTTATTTATTTATTTTTATGTAGGATCTAGTTGCCATAATTAAGATTTCATATGATTTTTTTTCCCTCTTGGTTATCCCATATATATATTAAAGATACTATGTTATATATATTAAAGATACCATGTTTTCAATTTATTGTAATATTTTACTTATGTAGAAATTAGTTTTGTCAAAAGAGATATTTTCAAAAAACATTATTCTTTTCAAAGTTGTCTATCAAATTTGTGGATTAATTGACAAGTAGAATATATAAATTTTTTAACATAGACACTTTTTTAACACAATTACTTCTTTATAAACTTTCACATTTGTTGTGTGTATAACCATCAAACTTTATTGGCTATCTTTTATACACATATACATATAATTGGATGATCGATAAAAAAAAAATATGTAAAGAATTTCTAAAATAAAATCATAGTTATATTCTCAAATGTAAAACTTTAAAAGTTGAAATGTAATTAAATCACAACATTCCTAAAATAAGATTTTTTTTTTTTTTTTTAAAATGCCAATGAAATCTCATCATTTTGGCTTGAAAAAAATTAATATCATCCATGAGATATTTTCGAACAAGATAAGAAAGAGTTTAATGGTGATATGCATGATAAAAGTAAAAGCTTATCAAGATAATTTTTGTTTTACAAAATTGTCAATGTTAATCTCTAGATTCTATTTGACAATTAACCCATAAGTTTGCTCAACAATGTAAAAAAGAATTAGATTTCTTGGGAATTGTTCTTTTTACACGAAACTTATTTTACTTAAGTAAAATCTAAAAATAAAAAGAAAACATAATGCCTTTAATATACATGAGATAGCCACATTAAACAAAAAAATATATGTGAAATGTTTAATTATGATAATTAAATTCTAAATGAAAATGGAAAAAGAATAAATAAGAAGGAAATTAAATTAATTTGGGGTTACCATTTTATATTACAATCGAATGACTGAGCATAATTTTGTTGTTTTAGTGAAAAATTGGGTGGATTTAGTTATACAAAAGGCCAAAAAAGTGCAGCCCCTTTTATTAAACAAATTTTTTTTAGACAAAATTGGAATAAAATCTAAAGTTGGAGATTTTTAGTGAATTAAGCTCTTGGCATCTAGCATGCGCTGTCAGATGCACATGATGGCCCACGGCGTTGCTGAATAATGTATGATGCACCAGGTGACGTCAAACCCATAAGGTGGCAATCCCTATTAAGCATTGTGCTGCCCCGTCGCTTAATTGTCATGTCCTGTCCTTCGATCCAATGAAAGAAAAAAAGAATAAACATTAATTTCATATAAGATATTTCATGAATCCTAATATATTTTATTAGGCATGATTGACCTGAATGAACATGCATCTTAATCATGTGAACAGGAGTTTACAATAATTCCACTTTTAAAAGGTAGTAAATTAAAAATTCCTCTAAATATATTTCTATAGATTATGAATTCCAGCGGAGGAGCACCAAGAACGCATTCCGACAAGCATAGGATGCAAGTTTGTGGTGTAAATACAAACGTGGAAAGGTAACGGAAGAAGAAATCCACAATGGTCATGTCTGAAGATAGAAATTATTGATCGAATCAAGTTTTGCTTTCATGATCTTATCACATGGGGATATTATCATGGTCCTAGAAAAACCAAAGTGGTTTCTAGATGTTTTTGTGGAATAAATGGCATTGATAGGACCCAAACTGATTTTCATGTTGTATGGCATTTTTTTTTTTTTATTTTTTTATTAGGGCATGGGAGCAAGTGACAAATTCTTGTATAGGCAGATTCAATTCATTATGAATTGAGTGAAAATGAATCTCAATTATTGTCCATCCCACTTTAGGGCAAGAAACATATATCTTTCAATAGCTATAATCATGTCTTCATATTTCCTCTTTAACCATTCATCTTGGATGTCAAATAAGAGATAATGTTCCTCTCCAACTTTTGATTCTGGATGTCAAAATGTCATTTTAGTCCTTCCTCTTTTTTTTTTTTTTTTTTTTAACATTATCAAAAAAGAAGGTGTCAAAATTCTTAGTCAATCGGGAACTCCACTTGTTCAAGTGTTTGATAAGGCCAAACATCAACAAAAGGGGTCCAAACAATTATTTTTACACATATAAAATATATAGGCATTTCACAATAGAGTCTACATGTACATAAAAGTTATTCTTAAACATTTTGCCAAAATATGTGTTATTCTATTATTTCTTGTCTAATTATAAGAGTTTTATTACCAAAATATATACGATTATAATATTTCTTGTCCACCTATTGGAGGGTACTATCAAAGCATGCACGTAATTAGAGATGCAGAATAAGAGATTTGCAAGGATAGACTATGAATTGGTTAAAATAATAATCAAAGGCAGCTTACCAAGTAAAGCTGACACATGAACCTCCGATATGACTCAATCTCACGCAAGCTTTACATAAATGTGCACGCATGTGATTCAACAATCAAACAAAGGATAAATATTAAGTACAAATGTTGTTGAATTCTTTTTTTACGCATCCCACATTTAACACAAATGATATTGGGGGAATCATATTTAGTAAGTAACTAATTTCTCATTTCAATAGCGAGAGACATATATTTTATTATTCTGCATATTATAAGGTATGCTAATGATTTGGTTACTGCTAATTTTATCCATCTACAAATATATTTTGGGGCCACTTAAAGTGTAAGGATCCGGGCTTCCACTGTACACATATTGTCTGCTTTGGATACAAAACTCTCACGGTTTTGTTCTTCTTAGGGCAACCCATACTACCCTAGGAAAACGCGTATGTACAGTTAGAGGGATCAAAGCCTTATAAGCTAGACCAGACGACCCAGACCCAAGGCAGTACGGAGGGACGGACTAAGATCGCCTTGGCAGTACGCGAGCAAGGCTAAGGGCATGTCTCCTGTCTCACATCGCTTAGGGGGGAGTCCTATGCTAGCTTATAAGGCTTAGGTCTCTCTAATTGTACATATGCGTTTTCTTGGGGGTAATATGGATTGCATTGAGAAGAACAAAACCGTGAGGGTTTAGTGTCTGAAGTGGACAATATATTTACAGTGGAGGCCTGGATCCTTACAGATGGTATCAGAGTTGACTCCCGACCGCATGTGGGGCCATAGCGAGAACGCAGTGCTCCTAAGGGGTGGATAATGTGACGACCCAAACCCGGGAGAGTACGGAGGGACGGACTAAGATTGCCTCGGCAGTACGCGGACGAGGCTAAGGGCATGTCTCCTATCCCACATCGCTTAAGAGAGAGTCTTGGGCTAGCTTATAAGACTTGGATCTCTCTAACTATATTATATACGCGTTTTTTTTGGGTAGTATGGGCTGCCCTAAGAAGAACAAAACCGTGAGAACTTAGTGTTCAAAGTGGATAATATGTGTACAATGGAGACCCGAGTCCTTACAGTCCATGCTCCATGTGAAACATGTTAGCTCTTTTTAAAGAAAAAAAAAATTGGTCTTGCTTTTTCATTGTCAGGTCAACTTAATTAAAGATGAACAGTTCCGACACATAGGACAATGACAAGATTTATGTCGCTTTAGATAATGGGCATTGGATTGATTAGATTCCTTAATTGGGTCCCCTTGCATACTAGCTACGTCATCTTCAATGTGTCATCTCCGTAGAAAACGTGTTAGCTTACCCTTCTTTTTAGAACTTGGGCTTGCTTTTTCTCCATGTCGGATTGGGAAACACGTGATAAAGTTTGTCCTCCACGCAAAATGTGTTAGACTTACCCATTCTTCGCCACTTTGGTATTTTCTTATTCTTTGTCAGGATAACTATTTTAAAGACAAAGCTGCCTTGCTTTATCTTTGTCAGGTCAACTTTTTAAGACAGCTTTCTGACGCGTCGGACAACTACTGGATTTATGTGACTGTAAGTGAAAGGCATTGGATTGATTAACTTGTGAAAGGTATTGGATTGATTGGATTCCTTAACTTGTCCCTTGTATACTAGCTACACCCTCTTGAATGTGGTATCTCCATATAAAACGTGTTAGCTAGCCTTTTTTTTCTACACTTGGTCTTGCTTTTGCCATGTTAAGTCAAATTTTTAAATTAAGCTTTCTGACATATAAGACAACGATGTTAGGACAACGAGAGGATTTATGTGGTCGTAACTAAAGGGCATTAGATCAATTGGATTTCCAAATTAAGTCCACTTATATACTAGCAATACCCTCTTTAATATGCTATTGCGTTCGGATAAATGGTTCATAAACTTTGATTCAATGTGTGGGGAGAAACTTAAATTTGGGCTAAATATGTAATGTCGTCCTCAAATTTTTAATTTGTTTAATATGGTCTCTGAACTTTTGGTGATTTAAACCTTTTATACTGTCATATTTTGGCCGGAATGACCATATTGGAAAATCGTTAAAAATTTTAGGATTAAATTGGACAAATTCAAAAGTTTAGGATTGAATAGGCCGTTGTATAATAGGTTTAAGATTTTTTGGACAATCTTCCTGATAAAATTTCCAGAATAATCAATCATCAATTGCCAAAGACTCTAATACAATTCGCTATGACTAGCGTGGAAGTGCAAAACAAATGAAATAATTCGAGAACTAAATAAATTGTAGATTTCAAATTGGAACAATGGTGATTTTCGTAGTTTGACTGCATGCCTAATCCATGAGGAAAGATCAACAAGATGGTTCCACTATAATTGAGACAAAGAATATTACAATCACTTGAACACTCACACTCCAATGCTCCCCAATCCTAGATACATAAACATACAAATCAATCAACAACAAACAATCGCGGTCTCAATTTTCACAAGTAGTGTGCAAACCAAACATCAACATTGGGTCATAATAAGTGCAGAATCAAGGCCACATCGACCAAGATAGGTGGATTCAAGAGTGTGCTTATTTTCTTCTCTGTTTTTTCCCCTTCTCAAAGCCATTTTGCAGTAAAGACCAAAGTCAAGGCAAACCAGATAGGTTTTTTTTTTTTTTTTTTTTTTTTTTTTTTTTTTTTTTTTTTAGGTCACATGACAGGTAGATTCAACCCTCGTTTTTTGGTGTAGAAATTGTAAATGAACTCTTTTTCCCTTACGCTTGAAGCACGTTGGAGGACGGAAGCTCCCCTTTCGCAAACTCCCTGATAGTCTGACCTTGTGATAACAGCATATTTGTAGGCGTTTATTTTTCAAATGGCAGGATCAATATGAACGAAATAGTCCAAGAATTCACCAAAAAAGACATGAAAAGTATCATAACTTTCATGCAACACTTGCCTTAGTGCCAAAACTTATAAAAGAGTCCACATATTATAAGAATAAAAACAACGCAGCACAGTGAAAGAACTCAGGAATTCTCTCTCTCTCTGTCTGCAAGCAAACGCTAAACTGAGAATTCACTCTCAAGCGAAGACATTGGAGCTGAAGGAGTAGAACCCAAAAGCAGGGGTAAGAATAGTGCAAGTGCCATAACTTTTGTACGGTGTTCACTTGAATATCATAACTTACTTTTTGCTTAATCGAGTGCCATAAATTTGAAAAATTGATCACCTAAGTGCCACTATGAGTTGTCTCGCTAGAAAATCCAACGTGGACTCCAATCGACCTATGTGGTTTCACGACGTTGACATAAACAAATTTTTAATATTTTTTTTTATTTTTTATGTATATATATATTTTTATTTTTTTAAATATTTTTTTACCCTTTTTCAGGGCCGGTGAGGGTCGCTAGATTGGGTGAGGCCACCTCACCTAGATTTGGTGAGGTCCTTCGTGGCCTCGCTCACGGCCGGCTTAGTTGTGATGGCCTTGTTTAGGCCCCGCCCGCCGAGGGCGAGGGTTGTCGGTGACCTTCACCGGCGGTAAAAAATAATAATAATAATAATAAATAAATAAATAGATAAAAAAATTGGAAACATTAAAAAATCCATGTAGGATGGGAAATTAATAAAAAAAAATCCACGTAGCATGATTTGCTGGAAATATCACTCAAATAATTGATTTTACTCCGACATAATACTTAAGTGAGCGAAAAAAAAAAATTATGATAATTAAGTGAATGCCGTATAAAAGTTATGGTATTTGCACTATTCTTCTCCCCCAAAAAGCAACAAGAGCATAAGGCTTAGGACCAACGGATCGCCATTGATGGACTATCACTTCATAGCGAAGCTTAGAAACAGAAGATTCGAGCTTGAGCTAAGAGAATGTGGCAAAACACCCTAATTTGGATGTAAGTATGGCGTGAGGAGGCTCTTCGTCGAAAGTGAAGCGAGAAAGATGAGAAGAAAGAGGTGATAACGCAACAAGAAAAAATTTGCCTAAATCTCGCTTATTCACCTCTATTGCTCGACCTGAAAATTTTGCATCTTGTTGAAATGAACTTGAGTCGCTTGTCCTACTCCTACTCGTCATTGCAAGATTCAGCTTTTGATTTTGCCCCAAATTGCCAGGTCTGAATTAGGGTTTGAAGAAGAGGGGAAATGGCTTGACTTTTTTTTTAAATTAGAGGCAAACATATTGAACAACATTGTATACGGATATTAATGTTGATTTGGAGCATTAGTTAGCCACATCAATCAGAAAAAAATGATAAAATATTATCATATCAGATTTTCAACGTTTCAAATCAAAGATAACACTTAAGTAATAGTTTTTTTCTTTTACAAAAGTTGCATCAAAATGATCCAGCGAGAATTTTTGGTATAAAGTAAATGTCGTATGAAAATTATAATACTTTTAGTATCATTTGTCCAAGAATACTATTGGACGAAAAAGAAACTCAATAAGGTTTCACTTTTGCAAAAGTTTAGAGTAATGTTCTTTTATCATTTTCTTTTACGTTGATAGCTCCATTTGCAGGTGCAATCGAATAAACGAGGTATTCATTTCGTAAATAAATTATTTTGGGTCACTCACTAGACCTCTGATTGATTAGTTATAAATGTGGACCTCTCTTGTGCTTTTTCTCGTTAAACTTATCTGTGGGTGATGTTTATGTTTATATAACCTATTAGTAAGAGGTTTGATTTGAGGACAAGGAAAATATGGCCCATTCTTTCTTGGTATTTCAAGAATTATCGCAACAATCAGTCCCAATTTTGGTGAATGTGCGTAAGCAAAATTAGGATCTTTTTTTTTCTTTTGGTTTGGTCCCATCCTATATTTATCTTATAAGTCACCGTGTGTGCTATATACTATGCGTAGGTTGCGAAACTTTACTCCCTCGCTCATGTGCTCTCCCCTAAGTCTCCTCGAGAAGGCGGGGAGTCAAACTCCCTATCTCCCTCTTCCTGAGTGGAAGGGTGACCACTTGGGAGAAAAACAAATTGTATACCCAAGTATTCTATATTTACACTAAAATAAATTAATGACTCTGATTGCTTAGTTAAAGTAACTTACTTTCTCGGCACTCGGCCAAAGCTGCATCAGTTGAAAGGGACCTTAGAGCATAACCGATATTGTTTCGCAGCACATTCGTCCCCTCTTCACGATAAAAGAAGTATAAAGATCCTTCATCTTCTTCATCAACGCTTCCATGTTGTTAGCAGAAGGTCATAAAATAGAAAAGAAACAAAAAACAGAGATGGAAAGTCTTGTTCAAAACTTCATGGACAAGCGTAAAGAGCGTTGCGGTCGGATGACTGACGAAGATAGGGAGATCCAAATGGCAAAAATTGATGCACTTCTGGCCATCACTGCTGCAACCTTAGTCTTTCTTGGGGTCTCTGGGTCATTCAGGAGACGCTGTGGCAACCGCACATTCACGATGGTCGCATTTGCGGCCTATACCCTTACGCCCGCTGCCATTGCGTACACACTTGGCCTTATCCAAAACGCTCAATTCTGTAGTCTGCGTTTGCCTATCTGGGCAACTTATCTGGTGGTGTTTCTCGGAAACGTGGATTCCTACACTGCTCACAGCATGGAGGACATTGAACGGTGGAAGTCATTTAAAGTCGACTCTGCTGCTAAATGCATCATGACAATTTGGATAATCGTTTCATATGTGTTCCTGCAAGATGAGATCCTGTTCGGAGTGCTCCTGTATGGGCCAATAATGTGCATTCTTTTCATCATTCTACTCATGAAATTTGACGGAAGAGCACAAGCTTTGAAATTGGCAAGCAATTCTATGATGCAGAAGAACGACAGGTACATAGCAGACTACATGAGCACCGAGCACCAAGGGAGAGATTCAAGTGACGAAAATCCTGCTTCAATGCACGGGTACAAGTACTTGGTGAGTGGGGCAGAAGAGGCAAAAGTGCACTCATGGTGCTCAATAGCGAGATGGAGGCAAAAGGCAGTTCTGTGGCATGATGGGGACGCACCTTACTATCGACAACGGTTGGAGGTGACGGATGAAGTTATCACCGTTGAGAAGGTTTGGCACTGCAAAGGTAGACTTTTAAGTCGAAACGGAGGAGACCCGACTGGCCAACTCAAGGATCTTTGCCTGTCTTTTTCGCTTTTCAAGCTCATTCGCCTAAGATTCACTGGCTATTCGTTGCCCCAAGAAGCTCACAACAAGTTACGGCGCTTGATTCAACATATGCTTTCTAAAGAAAATGATTACAAGCGAGTTTTCCGAGTCATCGAAGTAGAACTTGCATTTCTATTCGATTTGTTCTTCACCAAATACCCAGTGAAACTCCATATGCGTCATTCAGTGCATAGATTGCTTCTACTCCCCATTTTGGTCGCGGTTCCACTGCTTGTTCCCTTGTATGCGTTTGTCACGGAGGACATGCGTATTACTGTTGTAAGCCTCGTGTTAATAACGTCAATCCTCGTTGTTGAGCTTACACAGTTTGCCATAATGATTTTCTCGGAATGGGCAAAGGTGACATACATATGCAAGTATGTGCGCAACGAGCGGTGGCAAAGGTGCAGATGTGCCGGGATGTCGATCGGAATTATGTGCCGAATTTGGTTAGTGAAGCCTTGGTGAAGACAACTGCGTCAATACTCGCTCCTCAAATCATGTAGCTATTCTCCTTCGAAGTGGAAATATAATAGGCTCACTGCTGCGTATCTCGACCAGAAAAGGACGGGTGAGAAACAACTTGCTCCCACCAATTTGTCTAAGGAAGTGAAAAGGGCTATCGCTCGGTCTCTAGGGAAGTATTTGGAGAAGGGGCAAACGTCTTTGAGGCTCAACGACTTGTCTGAGAATTTCCACAACTTGTTTGTCGAATTCTCAAGGGCATGTAATCTTGAGACAACTACCCATGTTATAATGGTCTGGCACATAGCAACCACTTTCTGTGAGCATAAAATGCCTCACGCTCAACCTTCCACAGAACAAGGAGACAACTTTGACGTAGCGGCTAAGCTATCACAATATCTTGCTTATTTGGTCGTTTTCGCCCCGAAGTTGCTTCCCGGTCACCCTTGCAGGACCAAATACATATTTAGTCGTGCTGTCAGTGAAGCCAGAGAAAAATTGAGAGGTTCCTCGGGTTCAATGAAAGAGAGGATTGAAATTCTAACGAGCATTGACGATGAACAATGCCAGGAAACGATTGTAGCTAGAGGCAAGCGGCTAGGAATGCAACTTGTGAATGGAGTAGCAGATGAGGGGCGAATTTGGAAGGTCTTGGCTGACTTTTGGGCGGATATGATGCTGTATGTGGCTCCTTCGAATGATACAGGGGCTCATGCTAAGTATCTCACCTCTGGGGGCGAGTTTTTGACTCACGTTTGGGTTTTGGTCTCTCACGCGGGCATTACGAGAGATCCACGTGATGGTGAGTAACATGATGATCCTGAGAGGAGCTGAACTTGGCCTCATTTTATGATATAATGCTTAATCAACTATGTAAAATGGCTATATGGTTGTGTATGTTTGCAGCAGTCCCTTTATCTTGCATCGATCCTTAGTTAGACTCTAGAAAACTTTCTTATGCATGATGCATGACCTATTTTTTTATGCAGTGTAATGTGTTGCTCTATCAAGGGTCTATTGCTGAAGACTCGAACTGGTTGTGCATTTCTAAGATTGTATTATGTTGAGCATGGGCAATATGTAATGTTTTTTTTTTTTTTTTTTTGGTTGTTTGTTCATACTTTTACATATTAGAGTATATGATGTTATGAGCATAGACAGAAATCTCATACCTCGCTTGAGTAGATCGCTGTGGGATAGGCTAAGTCTAAATCTATCAACATATCTAATTGGATTCATATTCGCTCACATATGTATTTCAATAATCTTTCCGTCACATTTAATTTTAGTATTAGGTCTACTCTTCCTTAATCAGGTATCCTTTCGCGTTAGCATGTCTCCACTTGAACTTGAATCTCTACATTGTTGTCTTATGAGGATTGCAATAACAACCACTACAACCTTCATCCTCTCTCTCTCTCTCTCTCTCTCTCTCTCTCTCAAAATCGAACCATGAAGATTGCCATTGGGATTGGTTGCTACATCAAATGCCCACCTTCACCATAGGTCTCTTTCACCAGATTGAACTATGAAAGCTCCATGGAAATCACACTGTTTACGCAATTCCTTATTAAAAATGTTCACCCAACACAAATACACATTGTGAGTAGGCTAGCGACCAATCAATCATTGGATTTGATACCATTTATTAGGAGTATGCAGTAAAAATCCCATACCTTTACCTAGGAAGTTGCCAAGAAATGGCTCAAGTTCAAGCCTTCAACCAATTTAGTTAGACTCGCATTCAATCAAAAGTTTAAGGTAATGAGTTATGAACCAACTACAATAAATTAACTATCTAACATCATGCCAATTCTCTAATATTGGACTTTTCTAATACAACTCGCATGCATCTCAACATTCGTTTCCTAGACAACCGTTTTGGGCATGTCACAAAGCATATCAGAGCACTTTGAATGAGGGCAAGAGTAGGTGACGGCAGAGCCGAAATGGTCAGCCAGGAACGCACTTTGCCTGAAAGCTCCATTTTGTTTGCGATATCGCCTCATTGTGCCAAAGACGCTAAGAAATATGTACAGGCATGGCTATGAAGGTTGATAGAGCATTTATCCGTGGTGCATTCCGAGTAAAATTGCATGAATCACACATCCTCATCCCAGAATCTCACGCTTTGGGTCCTCTTCTTCTGTTTAAGCTTGTCTAAAGCAAGCACAGTGGAGGAGAGTCTTATTGGCCAAAGATTCGGCTTAGCCATTTCCAGTTCTCTTTGATAATCTTTTATCCTGTTCCTTTTTTTTCCCCGACAATCTAGAATATATATTGGTTTTGTGAAAAGCAATATGTTTCTTTGAAGATTGGATCTATATTATTTTAAGTGCATTTCGAAGAGACCTAGTTACTTCGGTAAATGGCAAACCGTGAAAGTCTGCTGCTAATTACTAGAAGCTGAAGATAACACGGGAATCCTCCAGGGGCCAAAGTCTTCAGTACCTCCAATGCCATACCATCTTGGTACAAGTTCGGTTTGATTCCACTTTCCTTCGAACCGCACCGTGCTCATTGTCACGATCCTTCCAAGTTGGAATTTGGTGGATTGGTAAATAGGCGCAAATGGCTTCTCTCACGATGTGGCGTTTACGCCTCGCATAGGTTCTCCGAACTGTATGGATCGCGAATTTGTTTATTGATTAATTAATAATATAATTCGATTTTACTTTAGGATCCGCCACTAATCTATTCAGAGCATACGGCCAAGTAAGATGCGAGAGCTCATCTTATTTTTATGAATGAAAGATTCATGGGTACGAGACTTAATTGTGCACCTTTCAACCAACACATTCTTCTAGAAGGAATTATGGTGGTGTTTTTGATTTGCAGGATTTGTTAGCTTAGGCATTATTTCACAGCATGGTGTAAGCCAACCAAAGAAGTCGTTACCTATCTAGATAATTGGACCATAATAGATAAATTAACAAAGAACTATAAAAGACATTAGAGATTTACATGGACCGGTACAAGTGTCAGTACCTACTCTACGAAAAGAGTCAGATGCCTCCTATTACCTTCTATCGATTACGCATTTATAAATACACAAAATTTCGGATTTAATTACAAGTTTTGCAGGACTTAATTGCAAATAATTCGGACAAGTTCTAAGTTGTCTCTAAAATTGTTTCGGTTTTGACAATTTTCCTTAGATGGAATTTTCTGAAAAAATCTGTTAGGAATTATTAGAAACTCAAAACTAAGAGTTTGTTGCTGATTCCCTTGTCTAGCTGTTCAAAAATTTCGCATCATTTCGGAGTCATTTACTATTTTTTTCCAAATTTTGCAAAACCCGGACCCGAACTGGGTCGAGTCATGAACCTTTCATGGTAATTCGCAATTTTCAGATCAAACGGAAAAGAATTGGGCTTAATGGTGTTCTTGAGATTTAATCCATACATTTCAGCTTTCTAAAGGCATATAAATTGCATTAATAGGAGTTCATTCTTGGTCAATTGATTTCAAAACTAAATCCCCGAATTCTAGAATTAATAAACAAGTGATCCTACTTGGGCTCACTCTCATTGCTTGGTTGCTTGGGAAATAAGACAATTTGGTCTGAATGCATGCTTAACTTCTTCTATATGTGCTTGCTAGATGTATGCATAGGATAGATGCATGTACGTGGAGAGTACCAAAGGAAAAACTAGACCCTCAATTTAGGGATTAATGGAAATTGACCATCGTTTGAACACAAAGGATGGCCAATAATCATTAATCACATTCTGATCAATTTTAGTGGCCTTAGGACGGGACGAAACGTGTGCATATCCAAAGGCCGATGTCGAGGCCCATTCCAAACTTGTGACTTGTTTGTGATTGTTTTGGTATGAAATGTGCATTTGTATGCCATGGATTGTATTTTAAATAGTTTGAATATCAAAAAGTTTCGAGGACGAGGTGGCTGAAAAACCCATGTGATTAAGATGGCACGACCGATGTCCTATCTGGTCCATTTTATTTTATCATTTACCACAACCATGTCTTGGGTTTTCATTCAAGATTGTATTAAACGCCCGATGAGTTGTGGATTTTTCTTTCATGCACATAGAATAGCTTGTCTTTTACTTCATTTGGGTGTTTACTTCTTACAACACAATTTCATATATTGTGTGCTTTATTTTTATATCATGTTAAATTGCTCAAAAGAACCATCTACATGTGGTCACCTAATGATGCTTTTGCAAAAAATTGCACGAAAATGTAAGAACAAATGGATGACCACTTTAGGTAACAATTAATCCAATTAGTTACCGAAAAGGCATTAGTAGAAACAATTAGCATAACCCAAGTCCCTGAACTTTCGATCTCTGGTTCTATGGAAATCGAGGGAGCACTTTCAACTCTCAATTGGGTAATCTAGCTGACCTCTGGAAACAAGGCTAGTGGTGACTTATAGTTCAATATTTAAGGTGCTTAAAGAACTTTAGAACAAACTCCTCTCACGTGAGATATGCGTTTAGAGGACCCACGTTTAAGATCGATAGTCAGTTTTGCGGTGTTAGCAAATATTAGTCCATTCGAGACCATTGTGTGACATCCCAGATTTTCAGTCATGTTTTCTATTGAATAAATCGAACATTTCATCGACACGCCTATAGGGCTGTTCTCAGAGTTGATCACTCTTGAGATAACTATTCAGGGAAGCTATTAAGGAATTTCAAGGCAATAGACTTGAGAATTCGACTAGGAATTAACATCTCGACCGTGTTCATCTTTAGAGGCTAGTAATTCACAATATGGAATCAATTTGAGATCAGAGATAGGTAGACTCGACTGAGATGTGTGACTAGTCGTGGGTGACACCACTAAATTAGAAAATTCTCGTCGACTGGCCCTAAACTGATTCTTTTGTCGTTTTAGTACCCTGTGTCCGTATTTGAATCCTCGAGATTTTCACGACAACCGAGAATCGCCAATGCGTCGAGTGGGTTCATTATGGCTCAAAGAAAATCGACCACGGGTCATTTGCATTAAAAATTTCTGAAAACTACCCGATAGCCTAGGTTATGCTAAAAACGCCCGAGTGAAATTAACCACGAATTCAGGTCCAATTTCAGAAATTGAAAATTCTGTAATATCACAATAAATTCTAGGAACGTCGACTCAGTCACAGAAGATTTTTTAGAAACCCGAGACTTTTTAGGAAAAAGTTGTCGCAGGGCCGTTTTTGTTCAGAAAAAAGGCTAAGGATTGCTTTTGATCGCAAAATTTGGATGCAAGATGGATCTATTGATGAGGAAAATTATCAATTTGATAATTGAGTGCCAAGTGAATTTGCAAGTACCAAATGAGATTGGATTGTAAAGGAATTAAGTCTAATTGAAGCCAAAATGTTGCAAATTCGTAACTCTCCCCATTCACCACCATTTTGGACCAATTCAAGGTTGCAAAGAGAGGCCTTGGTGGCCTAAGGAGAGGCAAGGAAGGTTGCATGGCCATAAATGGTCAAGGGGACAAGGCTTTGGAAGATTTGGCCAAGGAGACCCCACCAAGCCAAACTTGCCCCTCACTCCTTCCCCTCTCTCCTCCTTGCCGCCACCCCATTCCTCTCTCTCCTCCTTGCCTTGATCGACACACCAGTAGCCAAGGAAGGCAGCAAGGAAGCCACTGGACCGCCTGGAGCCATTGCCGCCGCACATCGTCGTCGTTTCCGTGAGTCGCCATCCACACGAGCAGCCCGCATGCCCGACCGCCCTTCTCGCCCCCTCACGCCAGTCCAGCTGCTGTCCGATGACCTGTGGAGCCAAGCCGAAGCTCCTACAGCCACCGTGAGCCGTTGCCACCGCCCTCCAAGCCGCCAAAGTCCCCCATTGGTCCAACATTGTCCTCACTGCACCAAATCAACTTCATTTATTCTGTTTTGTAGCCCCAATTAGCAAGCAGAAAAGTGGGTTTCTAGCCGCCTTGTAGGTCTGTTTTGGAGGTGTTCCCGACCTCGGACCCTAGGCCCGCTTTGGGAAGAATCATTCCCCGCGACGTTCCCGTCGGTTTGATCCGACCCGCGTGTTAATCATATGAGTTTTGCTCACTAATCCTCACTCAATATGCTAATGATGCTTAGCGGTTGATTAGATTTAATTAAGTACAATTAGGTGGATAGATTAGATTAGAGTAATTAAATTAGAGACTTATTGATGTATGTTAGGCAAATGGTTAGCATAGTTAGCAAGTAGATATGTTCTATTATTTATTGAACGGGTCTCGGTAATTTTCTAGGCTCATCTCGGCTTCCAATTAGGCATTACGGGCCTAAATTGGATTTATTGTAATTATTTAATAATTTTCGGAGTTATTTAATTTATTTATTTATTTTCCGGAAATTAGGCTAGGATAGCCGACGACCGGAATTTCGTTCTGATTGCAGTGGTGCTCTCTGTTTTTTTAATTGAGTGTCTGATTGTGCAAATTGAATGAACTTAGTGTGAGTGGGTATGTATTCTAGCAATTGGATAAATTTGGTAATTGAGTGGAAAATTACTGGGCGTCGGTCTACAGCGCCAAAAATATTTGGTGGGCTATATAAAGTGGCAATAATTGTGAAAGTGAAATTGTTATATTTTGGTTAAGGCCAACCATGTACCCACACACGGCTATTTTAACGGATATGATAGAATGTGAGAAAGAATGCCATGCTACGTTGGCTCGATGACTAAGGATGTCATCTTGGAGAAGGACGTTATACTTTGTGTGCTCATTGATTCGATATATCACCTTGGAGAAAGCACGTGGACTCGGTGATTAAGTATATCTACCGGGAGAATGCACATGGGCTCAGTGACTAAGTATGTCAACTTGAAAAATGCACGTGGGATCGATGATTAGACATACCCTCTTGGAGAGTAGATGATATTGAATGTACCGACCAAGGAAAGGTCGTGGTGACATGTAATCGACTAAGTCGATTAATCGATAATTCGATCTGATTGATGTGATGTGATGTGATCGTGTATATTTGATATATATACTGACTTGCAGGAAGGAACTGAGGCCAAGGTAAGTCCTCTGGCCAAGGTAAGTCCTCTGACTCGTGTTGTGCTTAGGCAGCCTTTAGAGTGTATTGGCTTCCTAATCGGGTCTTAGGGGGTAGAACTCGCTGAAACATTATCCCACTGGTTATTGTATAACCATTTTCAAGTCCCTAGGTGACGGTTGTGGAGAACCGGAAGTCCCGGAGTTTGGGAAGGTGGAAGAAATAGAATCGGCAAACCTGTCTAAATTGTTAGTCATATGACGGTTCCTTTTTAGTTAAGCCAGTACTTTTGTAAGTGACTTGATGTTGTGAATAAACCTGTTTGTTATAAAAGATTTGTTTGGTTTGAAAGGTTGTGGAAAAATTGGCCCTACTTTTCTATCCCATTGTTTTATCATCTATGGATTGTTTATATGCTTCCATGTGCGTATTATAATGAAAGGGTCGGCAATGCATCCTAAGACGTCGCTATTAAATCGACTAAAGTGAGGGATGAGTGCGTGCCCGAGGATTGGGGCGTGACATCCCTATTTAAGTGGTATAGAGTAATGGTTAGGGACTTGAGTGATAAGGTGCGATGGACTATGGGATAGTAGTAGGAAAGACCTTTAAATTCATGCTGGCGCATGTCAATGTTAGTTGATTGATAAAATTTCTTATTGTTTAGGTCACTCTGTTTTTTAATTCAGTGTAAAATTGGAAACGGGCTTTAATAGATAAAGAAGCCATGAGTGACCAGGAGCCAAGAACTCCTGTCAAGACGGCTAGTAGGGCCGTGACTCGGGGTAGAGTGCCGACTAGGGTCGGTATGGAGGAGGTTGCGGTAGAACGCCAGCATCGGCTAGTGCTAGTGGCGAAGCACCACCTCCTGTTGGTGTTGGGGTTGCAGCCCTAGGTGATCAAGGAACCATAAGGATTGATCGGGCCTTGGATGCCATGAGAGAATTGATGAGGCAACAGGCCGGGATCAAGCTGCCACATTTATTGCCGTTGTTGTAGCTGCCGCTCAAGCCACCGCTATTGTTGTTGTTGCCGCCGCCGCTAAGGCTGCAGTCGTTGCCGCACCTGCCGCCGCACCCGCTGCCGCGCTTGTTGATGTTCCAACTAAGAACATAGAGGTGCAGAGAGAAAAACCGATCCATAAGCTGGTGGAGCGGTTTTTAAAGCTGAGTCCGCCAAGACTTTTGGGTACTGGAGACCCCGAGGCCGCCTCACTGTGGATACAAGATCTGGAGAAAGCCTTTGCACTTTGATGTGCATAGAGGCAGAAAAGGTAACCCTAGCGGTATATCAATTGTAGGGCAATGCCAACACCTGGTGGAGAGTTGCTAGAGAGATAGTGTTTCCTAAAAGAGTGGTCCCGATGTGGGATGCATTCCTCAGAGTGTTCAATGAGCAATACTTCTTGAGGAACACAAGACAGCAGAAGATTGAAGAATTTATGCGACTCCGTCAAGGATCAATGACTGTTGACTAATATTGGGTCAAATTTTCTGAGCTATCTCAATATGCTCCGAGACTGATCGAAGACCTCGAGGAGAAAGCTCGAAGGTTCAAGGATGGCCTTCGACACGCGAGCTAAAGTAACCGTTGGTGCCGTTTGATTTGATTAATTATCAAGAGGTTTATCGTCAAGCATAGCTGCTCGAAAGAAGTCTGAACGAACAAGTCCTCTCATCTAGATTGAGGTTTAATACTCACCGAGAGGGAATTTGCCAAGGAAAGAGGCCTATGCCGAGGGGTAGGTTCCAAGCCTCGCCCAACAGAAGGGTGGATTTAGCAGGGTAATGCCCAATAGGAATGAAATTTGTCATTTTTGTGGGAGACAACACGGGTCAGCCCTGTGCCCATCTAGGTCGGGTGGATGTTTTGAATGTGGCCAATGGGGTCATATAGTTAGGTATTGTCCTAGGCAACCAAGAGGACAACCTCAGTTACCACCATCGCCGCCGTCGCCGATGGGTCAAATAAGGGGTTATGCACCACAGAACGTGTAGCAAGGAGGTCAGCTGAGACCACTAGTTCAGGGCACAGTGTATGCCATCACGTAGGGTTAGGCAGAGGCTGCGCCTGACGTGATTACAGGTATGGTTTCGTTGAACGACCAGCCTGCTTACACTTTATTCCACTCAGGAGCAACTCATTCCTTTATTGTCGAGCAATATGTTAAGTTGTTAGGATTAAGTCCTATATTGTTGGAGTCGGCAATTTGCATATCTACACCATTGAAGGATAAAATGATTGCTGCTTTGGGTTGTTCTAGTTGCAAGTTAGCGATTGATGAGCGAGTGGGGAAAATAGACTTGTTAGTCCTAGCCATGTATGACTTTAATTTGATAATTAGCATGGACTGGCTCACCAAGCAACAAGCTATAGTGGACTGTTATCACAAAGCGATTCAATTTGACCCGTTAAAGGGTAAGAGTTTCGAGTTTGTCGGGAATCGAGGAGGACCCTTGATTGTCCTGATCCCGTCACCAAAGGCAACTCGTTTATTAGACAAGGGTTGTCAAGGTTACTTGGCAACTCTCGTAGATACGACAGTTGTGGAGTTGAAAATGGAAGACATTGCTGTGGTATAAGAATTTCCAAATGTCTTTCCAAAGGAATTGCCAGGTCTACCGCCAGAAAGAGAGATAGAATTTGTGATAGAGCTAGCACCAGGGACAGAGCCAATCTCTAAGGCTCCTTACTGGATGGCATTATTTGAGTTGAATGAACTGAAGGTACAAATGCAAGAGTTATTGGATAAGTGATTTATTTGCCCCAGTGCATCACCTTGGGGAGCACCGGTTCTGTTTGTAAAGAAGAAAGATGGTTCGTTGCACCTGTGCATCGACTATCGGCAACTCAATTAGGTAACGATCAAGAACAAGTATCCATTGCTAATGATTAATGACTTGTTTGATTAGTTGCAAGGAGCGTCGATATTTTCAAAGATCGACTTGAGGACATGATATCATTAGCAGAGAATTAGGAAGGAAGATGTTCCTAAGTTAGCATTTCGTACTCGATATGGTCACTATGAATTCATAGTGATGCCATTCGGGTTGATGAATGCTCCTACTGCCTTCATGGATTTGATCAACCGACACTGAGAGTCCATCAGTTGTATGCCAAGTTCAGCAAATGCGAGTTTTGGTTAACTCGTGTTGCTTTCTTAGGGCATGTGATTTCAGGCGAAGGAGTTTCTATGGACCCGAGCAAGATAGAAGCTATGATTAATTGGCTAAGACCGACTACAGTGACATAGATTAGGAGTTTTCTGGGTTTGACAAGTTATTACAAATGGTTTGTGGAAGAATTCTCATCTTTAGCGTCGCCACTGACAAAACTCTTGAAAGAAGAAGAGAAATTTGTATGGATAGACAAGTGCGAGAGTAGTTTTCAAGAGCTTAAGGAAAAGCTGACCACCACACATGTGCTGACGATTCCATCTGGTACTGGATGATTTGAGGATCTACAGTGATGCGTCACTCAGAGGACTGAGTTGCGTGCTGATGCAACATGGCAGAGTTGTTGCATACGCCTCCCGTTAGTTGAGACTTCATGAGCAGAACTATCCGACGCATGACTTAGAACTCGCGGAGATTATCTTTGCCCTGAAGATTTTGAGACATTATTTGTGTGAAGAAAATTTTTAAATCTTCATGGACCATCAAAGTCTTGAGTACCAGTTCTCTCAGAAGGAGTTGAACATGAGATAGTGCCGATGGATGGAATTGTTGAAGAACTACGACTGTGATATTATATATCACCTAGGAAAGGCGAACAAGGTCGCCGATACTTTGAGTCGAAAGTCTTTAGTTGCTCATATATTGATTAAGGAGTGGAACTTAATCGAGAGAGCTCGAGATTCAATATTCAAGTTTGAGGTAGGCCACCTTTCAAGTCTTATGGCCACCTCAGAATTGAACCGGATGTCTAGATTAGAATCAAGCTACTCAAATCGACATATCCAGATGTACAGAAGATTCTGTAAGAGGATACTGAGAAAAGAAAGGCTGACTTTCAGATTTCTGATGAAGGAACACTAAGGTTTCGAGGACGTTTAGTTGTACCTGACGATGTGGAGTTTAGATAGGATATTTATCCGAAGCACATCGTAGCAGTTATAGGATTCATCTTGGTAGTACCAAGATGTATCAGAATCTGCGTTAACACTATTAGTGGTCAGATATGAAGGCATATATCACTAAGCATGTTGCCAAGTGTCTGATGTGTCAGCAAGTTAAAGCTCAGCATTGCAAGCCGTGAGGACTTCTGCAACCTCTCGAGATCCCAGAGTGGAAATGGGAATATATCACGATGAACTTTGTGACTAGACTACTGAGAAGTCAAAGAGGAAATGATTCGATTTAGGTAGTAGTTGATAGACTGACAAAGTTAGCTCACTTCATTACAGTTCGAAATGACCTCAGTTTGGTTAGACATGTAGATTTGTATGTGCGTCAAGTGGTTCGAATACATGGAGTGCTAGTTACGATAACTTTGGATAGAAACTCGAGGTTTACTGCCGCTTTTTGGAAGAGCTTACAGAGTGCCTTAGATACCAAGCTTCAACATAGTACGACATATCATCCTCAAACGGATGGCCAGTCTAAAAGGATAATTCAGACCCTTGAAGACATGCTGAGAGCTTGTGTACTGGACTTCAAAAGAAGTTGGGAAGATCAGTTACACCTGGTGGAATTCTCTTACAACAACAGTTATCAGCAAAGCATCAAGATAGCTCCTTTTGTAGCATTGTAGGCAGAGTGTGCAGAACACCAGTGTGTAGGAATGAAGTTGGGGAAAGAAAGATTACAGGCTCAAAGTTGGTTCAGCAATCAGTGGATGCCGTGGTAGTAATCAGAGGTAGATTAAAGACCGCTCAAAGCAGATAGAAAAGTTACGCAGATAAGCGCCGGAGATCTTTGGAATTCCTAGTTGGCGATCACATTTTTCTAAAGGTGTCACAAATGAGGGGAACTTCATGCTTTGGAAAGAAAGAAAAACTGAGTCCGAGGTACATAGGTCCATTTGAGATTCTTGAAAAAATTGGAAACCTAGCGTATCATCCTGCGTTGACGCCAAGTTTAGCGCAAATGTACGACGTCTTTCACGTGTCGATGTTAAGGAAATATGAGCCTGACCCGACCCGACCCACGTGCTCAATTTCGAGGAATTGGACGTGGATGACCGTGTGTCATACATTGAAAGCTCGCTTTAGATAGTGAATAAAAAAGAACGAGTTTTACGTACAAAAACCATTCCGTTGATCAAAGTGGTCTGGCAACACCACGGTACTGAAGGAGCAACATGGGAGACTGAAGAGTCGATGAGACAATTGTACCCGTACCTTCTTGAGAAAATTTAGTAATGGTTTAAATTTTGAGGACGAAATTTTTATAAGAGGGAAAGAATTGTGACATCCCAGATTTTCAATTCTGTTTTCTATCGAATAAATCGGGCATTTCATTGACGCGCCTATAGGGTTGTTCTCAGAGTTGATCACTCTCGAGATAATTAGACTATTCAATAAAGTTATTAAGGAATTTTAAGGTAATAAATTTGAGAATTCGACCATGAATCGACTTCTCGACTGTGCTCATCTTTAGAGGCCAGTATGGCACAATATAAAATTGATTTGAGATTAGAGATAGGTAGACTCAACTAAGATGTATAACTAGTTGTGGGTGACACCACTAAATTGGAAAATTCTCGTCGACTGGCCCTAAATTGATTCTTTTGTTGTTTTGGTACCCTGTGTCCGTATTTGAATCCTCGAGATTTTCACGACAACCGAGAGTCGCCAATGCGTCGAGTGGGTTCTTTGTGGCTTGAAAAAAATCGACCATGGGTCATTTGCATTAAAAATTTCTAAAAATTACCTAGTAGCCTAGGTCACGTTAAAAATGCGCTCAAGTGAAATTAACCGCGAATTTAGGTCCGATTTTAGAAATTGAAAATTCCGTCATGGCACAATAAATTCTAGAAACGTCGACTCAGTCTCAGAAGATTTTTCTGAAACCTGAGACTTTTTGGGAAAAAGTCGTCGCATGACCGTTTTTGTTCAGAAAAAAAGCTGATGATTGTTTTTTATCGCAATGCAAGATGGATCTATTGATAAGGAAAATTATCAATTTGATAATTGAGGTGCCAAGTGAATTTGCAATGACCAAATGGGATTGGATTGTAAAAGAATTAAGTCCAATTGAAGTCAAAATGTTGCAAATTCGTAACTCCCCCCATCCACCATCATTTTGGACCAATTCAAGGTTGCAAAGAGAGGCCTTGGTGGCCTCAGGAGAGCCAAGGAATGTTGCATGGCCATAAATGGTCAAGGGGACAAGGCTTTGGAAGATTTGGCCAAGGAGACCCCACCAAGCCAAACTTGCCCCTCACTCCTTCCCCTCTCTCCTCCTTGCCGTCCACCCCATTCCTATCTCTCCTCCTTGCCTTGCTCGACACACCAGTAGCCAAGAAAGATAGCAAGGTGTTGGGGAAAACTCCTTTATTGTTCTGAAGTTGACAAAATGTTTCCATCAGTCTAGTCTCAAGACTCAAAACTCAAAGTCTACCCTCACTGACAATTTCCAGACCGACGAAGAGAAGACTTATCCAGATGGGAGTTTATCTTCAAGGATTTGGTTCATATGGTTTGTAGAAGATCTTACAGCTGGAGATAACACCTCGTAATAAATTATTCTTATTGGAATCAATTCGGATAATCATATCTATTGAAAGGCGAAGTATACTTGGAATGTTCTACTTATGAAAACCTAGATCTTGATTGTATAGGCGAGCAAGATTGGTGGGCTATCATTACATTCCTTAGATGACTTGAGATCTCCTTAATTTATTCTGTCCAACTGGTAGATTAGAAGAATTTATTTGGAAAGTGCCAACAATTGTAAAGGCATGAAGAAGTATATAAAGAAGACGCTCAAGTTATTCAAGTGTGTGCGTGAAAGAAGAATTCCAAAGTTTGAAGCTCTTAGTTCTTTGCTATTTCAATCGTAGAGTTTTATTTGTACTCAAAAAGAGAGAGTAAACACTTGTAAGACTTTGAAGAAGTGTAGTAGAGTCTCTACACTATAAAGTCAAGGACATAAGACTGTAACATCTCTTTTAATCCTTAGTGAAATCCAGCTAGTGGGCTGTCAGTACGGGAGAGTGGACGTAGGCTTGATCTAAGCTGAACCACTATAAACACTGTGTTTCTATTCTCTTTCCCTTAAACTCCTTATTTCAATTTACAGCTTCATATAACTGTTTACTACTGTTTACGTTGCTAACAAATTATTTTGAAGTTTTGTAAAAATTTATTTATCACCTATTCACCCCTTCTAGGTGATCTTACTAGCCCTTTCATAAGGAAGCCGCCAGACCACCTGGAGCCATCGTCGCCGCATGCCGTCGCCATTTTCGCAAGCCGCCATCCACGCGAGCAACCCGCACGCTCGACCACCCTTCTCACCCCTTCACGCCAGTCCAGCTGCTGTCCGGTGACCTGTGGAGCCAAGCCAGAGCTCCTACAGCCATCATGAGCCGCCACCACTGCCCTCCAAGCCACTGAAGTCCCCCACCGGTCCACCGTTGTTCTCACTACACCAAACCAACTTCATTTCTTATGTTTTGCAGCCCCAATCAGCAAGCAGAAAAGTGGGTTTCTAGCTGCCTTGTAGGTCCGTTTTTGAGGTGTTCCCGACCTCGGACCCTAGGCCCGCTTTGGGAAAAATCGTTCCCCGCGATGTTCCCGTCGGTTTGATCCAACCCACACATTAATCAAGTGAGTTTTGCTCCCTAATCCTCACTTAGTATGCTAATGATGCTTAGCGGTTGATTAGATTTAATTAAGTACAATTAGGTGGATATATTATATTAGAATAATTAAATTAGAGACTTATTGATGTATGTTAGGCAAATGGTTAGCGTAGTTAGCAAGTAGATATGCTCTATTATTTATTGAACGAGTCTTGGTAATTTTCCAGGCTCATCTCGGCTTCCAATTAGGCATTACAGGCCTAAATTGGATTTATTGTAATTATTTAATAATTTTCGGAATCATTTAATTAATTTATTTATTTTTTGAAAATTAGGCTAGGATTGCCAACGACCGGAATTTCATGCTGATTGCAGTAATGCTCTCTGTTTATTTAATTGAGTGTCTGATTGTGCAAATTGAATGAACTTAGTGTGAGTGAGTATGTATTATAGCAATTGGATAAATTTGGTAATTGAGTGAAAAATTATTGGGCGTCGGTCTACAACGCCAAAAATATTTGGTGGGCTATATAAAGTGGCAATAATTGTGAAAGTGAAATTGTTATATTTTGGCTAAGGCCAACCGTGTACCCACACACGGCTATTTTAACGGATATGATAGAATGTGAGAAAGAATGCCATACTACGTCGACTCGATGACTAAGGATGTCATCTTGGAGAAGGACGTTATATTTTGTTGGCTCATCGATTCGATATATCACCTTGGAGAAAGCACGTGGGCTCGGTGACTAAGTATGTCAACTTGGAGAATGCACGTGGGCTCGGTGACTAAGTATGTAAACCTGGAGAATGCATGTGAGATCGATGATTAGATATACCCTCTTGGAAAGTAGATGATATTGAATGTACCGACCATGGAAAGGTCGTGGTGACATGTAATCGATTAATTCAATTGATCGATAATTCAATATGATTGATGTGATGTGATGTGATCGTGTATATTTGATATATATACTGACTTGCAGGAAGGAACTAAGGCCAAGGTAAGTTCTCTGACTCATGTTATGCTTAGGCAGCCTTTAGAGTATATTGGCTTCCTAATCGGGTCTTAAAGGATAGAATTCGCTGAGACATTGTCTCACTGGTTATTGTATAACCATTTTCAGGTCCCTAGGTGACGATTGTGGAGAACTAGAAGTCCCGGAGTTCAAGAAGGTGGAAGAAACAGAATCGGCAAACATGTCTGGCTTGTTAGTCATAGGACAGTTCCTTTTTGGTTAAGCGGGTACTTTTGTAAGTGGCCTGATGTTGTGAATAAATCTGTTTGTTATAAAAGATTTGTTTGGTTTGAAAGGTTGTGGAAAAATTGGCCATACTTTTCTATCACATTGTTTTATTGTCTTGGGATTGTTTATATGCTTCCGCGTGCATATTAAAATGAAAGGGTCGGCGATGTGTCCTGAGACGTTGCTATTATATTGACCAAGGTGAGGGATGGGTGCATGCCCGAGGATCAGGGCGTGACACATTGTTTGTATGAACCATTTAGACTGTCTCTTGGAAAAATACCTCTAAACTCATACTTCCCCTTGTTTGACCAAGGTAGTGAGGTCGGGTTGTGACAAAGATCACTCTCTCTAGTTTACTGACATGACCTAGTTATCAATAAAGTTATCATTTCCTTATGTCTTTTTGCTGATGACAAATAGGGGGAGAGATGCTGATGTGAAAATGATGTTGATATGCACTGACATTTCTATAACATATCAAAATAGGGGGAGTATTACATGAGCTTTGTGCTGATATGTTTACTATGTCATCATTGCTCTTAAGGACTTATGATAATCTATGTTTTTCACTCTTATCCTACAAAAGATCATCTAGACTAAATCTCCAGGTTATATGAGTATCTTATGGAGATCTTGTCATCTATATATGGTGCACATTCCTTGAAAAAGATTAGCACATAAACAGATCATTTACTTTTACTGCAAGTTT